>NC_071334.1:71512436-71612436 GCF_027744825.2 Synchiropus splendidus | reverse complement strand
CAATACACTACAAAATTCCCGTATACTTTTAGCCTATAGAAAAAATACAAACCTACATAAACTGCTCATAAGATCCAAATTTTCAGAAAACAAACCCCCAACCAAAACACCACAACACAACAAATACAAACACCTCAAAACAATCCATAATATACATACCAAAAAATCTGCAGTCATCACACACCAATACAACATCCACTCCACCAACATGATTTATGCAATAACCTGTTCCACATGCAAACATATCTACATTGGCGAAACACAACACTCCATACTCACCCGCTTAAAACAACACATATACAGAGCTAGGGAAGGTGGACTGACCACCACCCTCTACACCCACCTCCGCAGCCACCAGACTCCAGACTTCACTATTACAGGCCTGGAGGGAAACAAAAACTGGACCAACAAAACAAGGAAATACCAAGAGATAAAATGGATAAACAGGCTACAATCAAGAACACCAGGGGGTCTCAACGAAAAATAAACTCTAAAAACCTTTGAGCACTGCTTTTTTCCAGCACCACCCCACATGGACAGCAGCCGATCCACCAGCGTCTCATCCTCCACCCCGCCATCCCTGCTCCATCACCGCCACCTGGACCTGGCCACCCCATATGTTTTCATCCATCTCTCTCTCTCCTCTCGCTCCATCATCCACCAGCTGCAATAAAACAAATATTTTTTAGGTGCTCGGGGACCAGTAGGCCCGTGCAACAAACGGAACCCCCGGAACTGAAACCCTAATCCTCACACTAACACTAACCTTTAGCCAGTGCCACTGTCCCTGAGCACCCCACCCACGACTACCTGCAACCATCTCCTACAATCCACCTCAACTCCTCTGCCTCTGTTGAACTGGGGCCCGCGGGCCGCTGCCTCCTGACACACGCGTTTGGATGGATCTTGGGCCCCCGGCGTCCCGCCTGGGTCTCGAACCGGGGACCTGCGGGTCCGGGGGCCCACAGGCTTACCGCTGCTCCACAAGGTGGACTGTCTTCACAACACACCACTCCACTGACAAGACTCTACCTAAGAATATGAACATTCTTCCTTCCCCCTTCCCACTTCCCTTTCCCTATTTGTCAAAAAAAAAAAAAAAAAAAAAAAAAAAAAAACATTCTTCCTTCCCCCTTCCCACTTCCCTTTCCCTATTTGTCAAAAAAAAAAAAAAAAAAAAAAAAAAAACATTCTTCCTTCCCCCTTCCCACCTCCCTCTCCCTATTTGTCAAAAAAAAAAAAAAAAAAAAAAAAAAAAAAAAAGGGGCCGCTCCGCCTGGGACTCGAACCGGGGACCTGCGGGGCCGTGGACGCTCACGCTTGCCACTACCCCACGAACTGGACTGTACCCAAGCCTGATTGGAACCCGACAACATCCTGAAGATCACCCCGGATCATCCAATCAGAAACACTGATCATCACCCCACCATCACCCCACCAACACCTACCAATCAGGACTCAGAAACCCCCCTCACGCCCCACTTCCGTGATTGGCTCCCCGAAAATGGCGGGAACGCTGACTTCCTCCACTACTCACCTCTATATACACCACTTACCTGCGCCGCAAACCTTTAAGTCTCCTGAAGAAGCATGACCCCATGCGAAACGTCGGGACCTATTTTATTCATGATTTTATCTATGATTTTATGTTTGTCTGGCCACATGGCCACTGCCTGTCTTTAACCTGGGACATTTTAGTCCCCCTAATACAGGGTTTTATTGCTTTTAAACGGAGTTTTTACCAACTGAGGAGGGCCCTGGTCGGGACCACAGCCACGGGCCTTCCTCTGGAGAGACTAACACGCCGGCCCAGGCCAGGCCTCTGTCGAGTTTCCAGGCTTCTTGCAGACCGTGACTGGGGCAGCAAGCCAATTCAGCTAAGCTGCACCCACACCAATCAGGCTGCGCATACACCTGGAGGCCTTCCACGGGGGAACACACGCAACACCTACCAGCGTTGTGAGGACCTCCGCCTACTGCTGCCTGCAAGGTAAGGGCCCTCCTCCAACTTTTACGGTTTGACCTCTGTTTTTAAGCAATTTTAAGGTTGAGCGGGCGGTGGACATGTGGCCAGCCGCTCCCAGGTTTGCGCAGCACCCCCCACAACCCCCTGACAGACTCCCTCAACCACTACTCCACCTTCCTCTTCGTCCCCCTCCTCTCCTCTGCCACCCAAGCCGACCCCAGAGACCTCCAAACACCCACCCCCCACAACCCCCTGACAGACTCCCTCAATCACTATTCCATCTTCCTCTTCGTCCCCCTCCTCTTCTCCGCCACCCTAGCCGACCCCACAGAGCTTCAAACACCTTAAGACAACCTACACACCTTCCACTAGGACCCCCAGACCCAGAAACCAGACGCATATCTAAACTGTACTACAAATTATACCAAGCCATACACCACAAAAACACCATAGATTATGCCATAACCAACAATTCACCACCCCCCGGTATGAAAAAACAAGCACAAAAACTAACAGAATTCATCAAACCCTCAGCCCCAACCGAATACACCCAACACAGAATCAAACTCACCACAGAAAAATGGCTAAAGGACAATCTATTCATCCTCCAACAACACCACAACTCCACTATTGACGGACTATCCCACACCCCCTTTAATAAAACCGCCCTTGAAATAGCGACCCGCTGGATCCAAAAACGTTACGGCAATAAATTACGACCCTCCACCATCACTGCCATGAACAACATCCTCAATACCGACCAACAGGAACCACCAGAACCCGGATCACCGACTGACACCGCCCCCCCCACTAACAACCCACCCCCACTACCACAAAGAACCCAGAGACTTCGCCAAGCCACAAAGCACACACCTCCGCAACCTGGAACCACCGATGTCCAAACCACCACCTCCGACCCAGCATCACCACCCTTCCCCTCCCTTCCTGAGCCCCCTGGTGTCCCACCCATAACAACCAACACCACCCCATTACGGACCACAGCACCCCCAAGAAGCAAGACCCCTCCTCCAAGCACCAGCCGCAATACACCCCCTACCCCCAGACATCAAAACCCTAGGACCACCAACACGTGCCGTCCCCCCTCTAAATCAACCCAGACACCCCCTCAAACCCCGACAGTCTCCACGAACCAACATAACACCACCCTCAATCCTCAGCTACTAATCTCCACCTCCACCCAGACCACTTCCCCAGCCAAGACCATGGCCACACAAACAACCCCCACACAAGAAACCAACCTCCCAAGCAGCCCAGAACCCGGAAACCACCACCTGCTCCTACTCTCACCCCCACCACCTTCTCCAAACCCCCTCCAGGCCATGACCCAGACCTCCCCCAACCAAAATGTACTACAGATCCTCGTAGACCTCTTCAGTAGCCCCACACCACCACCTCGACCCGCTCCAGTTGAAATTGACCCGGACTTGTTCAACATTAACTTTCACTTAGAACACGACTCGACTGACCCGGACACAACACCACCAACTCCCGAACCACCCCACTCCATACCTACTCCTCAACCTACCACCAGATTCACAACAATTAATGGTCCTCCTTCCTCCTCCCCAGATCCTCCAACAGCTCAACCTGGCTTGGGGCGGCCACAAACAACCTCCGTGGCTGAGAAACGACCAACAGAGAGCCTGGTGGAAGCCAAAAACAGCATGATGACAGGGCAATTTAAAGTCAATTTGACTGAAAAAACCCTTTCTGAGGCTTCCACATCACAGGCTCTCCCCAGTCCGGCCCGGCCGCCCCACGCCAGCCCACACCCTAGCACCATCAGCCCCGTCTCACACAACCAGCCATCAACTCCACCCCCCCGTCATCATTCCCCCCCTTACCACATGGTCACCTCCCACAGAGTACAACCCTCCCGGAAACTCCAAGACTGGCACATCACTACACACCTACCAATAGTCATCATAGGCGACTCTAACCTGGAACGCATCCCCCCATACACCCAACCCAACATACAAGTAGACTCATTCCCCGGAGCCAAAATTTACCACCTTATCAAAACAGTCGAAAAAAGCCCAACCTGCCCACTTACCAAAATTCTAATAATTTCAATAGGCATAAACAATAGAGACACAGACGTTAAAAAAACAACAATAAAACAACTGAGAACACTGTTTCGACTGGCTCAGTCCACCTTCCCCAACACCGACATATATATCCCCCTTATCAATTTCTCCCCACATCTGACAGAAATACAAAAACACAACCTCACCACACTCAATAATTACATAAGAAACCACCTCCCACACATCCCCAGCATCCCATCACATCTATTCCACACACTAACCGACAATATACACTGGACAACACCCACAGCAACCACCATATTTCACCACTGGCTGACACATTTAAATTTATCCACATAACTAAAGATAACCTCATCAACACTTCAACCAACCCACACCCCGGACCTGACCCCAACCCCGACCCTAACTCTTACGCCAACCCTAACCGTAACTCCAACCCCAACCTTAATCCTAACCCCAACCTTAATCCTAACCCTAACCTTAACCCCAACCCTAACCCTAACCCTAACCTTAACCCCAACCCTAACCTTAACCCTAACCTTAACCCCAACCCTAACCCCAACCTTAATCCTAACCCCAACCCCAATCCTAACCCCAACCCTAACCCTAACCTTAACCCTAACCCCAACCCTAACCCACTTAACCCTAACCCCAACCCCAACCCTAACCTTAACCCTAACCCCAACCCCAACCCTAACCCTAACCCTAACCCTAACCTTAACCCTAACCTTAACCCTAACCTTAACCCCAACCCTAACCCTAACCCTAACCTTAACCCCAACCCTAACCCCAACCTTAATCCTAACCCCAACCCCAATCCTAACCCCAACCCTAACCCTAACCTTAACCCCAACCCTAACCCTAACCTTAACCCCAACCCCAACCCTAACCTTAACCCTAACCTTAACCCCAACCCTAACCCCAACCCCAACCCTAACCCCAACCCCAACCCCAACCCTAACCCTAACCTTAACCCTAACCCTAACCCTAACCTTAACCCCAACCCTAACCCTAACCCCAACCCTAACCCACTTAACCCTAACCCTAACCCCAACCCTAACCTTAACCCCAACCCCAACCCCAACCCTAACCCTCACCCACCTATCCCTAACCCACCTAACCCTAACCACAACCCTAACCCTAACCCACTTAACCCTAACCCTAACCCTAACCCCAACCACCCTTTCCCCAGTCAACAACCACCGGACTTCTACTCAGACAACACCGTACTCAACCTCTCCACCTTATTCACACCCACCCCAGCACAACGTCAACTTCTCGAAAAAGGACTCACCTTCATCCCCACACCCACAACCCTCGACAGGGGGGAACTTGAAAGGGATATACTCAACTATCACAGACGACTCAAACTACAAGACTATTTCAAAAACAAATCAACCACTAAAACCACCCTCACCTATCCCTCCACCTGGACACCCAACTCCTCACAAATAAACACAAATATTCTTCAATTAATTAACAGAGACCTAAATTCCTTAAATAAACATAAACCTACCCCAACTCCCCAACCAGATAACTTAACCCCGGAACAAAGGAAAGCCCTCCACCAACTCATCCATCAAAACAACATCATAATCAAACCCGCAGACAAAGGCTCAAAAATCATAATCATGGACAGACAGCAATATCTCCTGGAGGCAAACAGACAATTATCCAACCAAAAATACTACCAACCCATCCCCAAAACGATCCAGCCCCAAACACAAACAGAAATCCGACAAATCATCCAATCCCTCTGCGAAAATAAATACATCACTGGTAAACAACGCGACTTCCTCTTCGGCCCGGACACCCCCAGACAACGACACTTTTACCTCCTCCCCAAAATACATAAAGACCCTCAGACCTGGACTGTTCCCTTTCAAGTTCCCCCAGGAAGACCCATCATTTCAGACTGCTCCAGTGCCACTTACAACCTCTCCCTATACATTGAACAATTCCTCGGTCCACTTTCCACCAAACACCCCAGTTACATTAAAGACACCTACCACTTCATAGAACTCATCCAGTCCCAAATACTTCCGTCCTCAGCCTACCTATTCACCATCGACATCGACAGTTTATATACTAACATCAATACCACCCATGGACTCCAGACTCTCAGGACTTGTTTTGACCGCTTCCCTGACCCCTCCCGCCCTGACAGAGAACTCCTCCAACTCATCGAAATATGCCTCTCCAATAATGACTTTTCCTTCAATAACAAACAGTACCTGCAGATCCACGGGACCGCCATGGGCCAGAGGTTCGCCCCATCTTATGCCAACATCTACATGAGTGAGTGGGAGAGAGGTGCCTTACAAAAATGCCCATTTCAACCCCTTTTTTATTTCAGATATTTAGATGACATCATAGGAGCATGGACCCATAACTTAACACTCTTTCACGAATTCATCAACATCCTCAATAATCACCATCCATCCATAAAAATCAAACACACCATCGCCCAGGACCACATCAACTTCCTAGACACCACTGTTTTTTTTGACAACCATAATAACCCCACAAAACAACCCCTCACTAAAGTTTATTTCAAACAAACAGACACCCACTCTCTCCTCCATAAAACCAGCTACCATCCAAAACACACTTTTAAAGGCATCATCAAATCACAAATAATAAGATTCCACAGAATATGCTCCAAAACATCCGACAGGGACACTGCAATAAAAACTCTTTTTCACTCATTACAAACACACAGACAATACAGCAAGAGATACCTTAGGACCATCAAAAACAACACACTAGCGGCCCTCTCTTCCGCCCACTCATCCACGCCCTCTGGCTCCCAGGTAGGTCCCGGGGACCCCACCACCACCTCCGTTTCACCACCTCAACCTCAGCAAACATCCCACAACAGACCTACCTCCATAATCCCCTTGATCTCCACCTTCTCCCTTCAAAACGCATCCGTCTTACACCAAATCAAAACCAATTTTCACAATACCCAACAACAATACAATACATTACAAAATTCCCGTTTACTGTTAGCCTATAGAAAAAATACAAACCTACATAAACTGCTCATAAGATCCAAATTTTCAGAAAACAAACCCCCAACCAAAACACCACAACACAACAAATATAAACACCTCAAAACAATCCATAACATACATACCAAAAAATCTGCAGTCATCACACACCAATACAACATCCACTCCACTAACATGATTTATGCAATAACCTGTTCCACATGCAAACATATCTACATTGGCGAAACACAACACTCCATACTCACCCGCTTAAAACAACACATTTACAGAGCTAGGGAAGGTGGACTGACCACCACCCTCTACACCCACCTCCGCAGCCACCAGACTCCAGACTTCACTATTACAGGCCTGGAGGGAAACAAAAACTGGACCAGCAAAACAAGGAAATACCAAGAGATAAAATGGATAAACAGGCTACAATCAAGAACACCAGGGGGTCTCAACGAAAAATAAACTCTAAAAACCTCTGAGCACTGTTTTTTTCCAGCACCACCTTTCAGCACCGCCCCACATGGACAGCAGCCGATCCACCAGGGTCTCATCTTCCACCCCGCCATCCCTGCTCCATCACCGCCACCTGGACCTAGCCACTCCATATGTCTTCATCCGTCTCTCTCTCTCCTCTCGCTCCATCATCCACCAGCTGCAATAAAACAAATAATTTATAGGTGCTCGGGGACCAGTAGGCCCGTGCAACAAACTGAACCCCCGGAACCGAAACCCTAACCCTCACACTAACACTAACCCTAACCTAACCCTAACCCTAACCCTTACCCTTACCCTAACCCTAACCCCAACCCCAACCCCAACCCTAACCTAACCCTAACCCTAACCCTAACCCTAACCCCTAACCCTAACCCTAACCCTAACCCTAACCCTAACCCACCACCTTCTCCAAACCCCCTCCAGGCCGTGATCCAGACCTCCCCCAACCAAAATGTACTACAGGTCCTCGTAGACCTCTTCAGTAGCCCCACACCACCACCTCGACCCGCTCCAGTTGAAATTGACCCGGACTTGTTCAACATTGACTTTCACTTAGAACACGACTCGACTGACCCGGACACAGCACCACCAACCCCCGAACCACCCCACTCCATACCTACTCCTCAACCTACCACCAGACTCATAACAATTAATGGTCCTCCTTCCTCCTCCCCAGATCCTCCAGCAGCTCAACCTGGCTTGGGGCGGCCACAAACAACTTCCGTGGCTGAGAAACGACCAACAGAGAGCCTGGTGGAAGCCAAAAACAGCATGATGACAGAGCAAATTAAAGTCAATTTGACTGAAAAAACCCTATCTGAGGCTTCCACATCACAGGCTCTCCCCAGTCCGGCCCGGCCGCCCCACGCCAGCCCACACCCTAGCACCATCACCCCCGTCTCACACAACCAGCCATCAATTCCACCCCCCCGTCATCATTCCCCCCCTTACCACATGGTCACCTCCCACAGAGTACAACCCTCCCGGAAACTCCAAGACTGGCACATCACTACACACCTACCAATAGTCATCATAGGCGACTCTAACCTGGAACGCATCCCCCCATACACCCAACCCAACATACAAGTAGATTCATTCCCCGGAGCCAAAATTTACCACCTTATCAAAACAGTCGAAAAAAACCCAACCTGCCCACTTACCAAAATTCTAATAATTTCAATAGGCATAAATAATAGAGACACAGACGTTAAACAAACAACAATAAAACAACTGAGAACACTGTTTCGACTGGCTCAGTCCACCTTCCCCAACACCGACATTTATATCCCCCTAATCAATTTCTCCCCACATCTGATGGAAATACAAAAA
Organism: Synchiropus splendidus; assembly: GCF_027744825.2. NCBI lineage: Eukaryota > Metazoa > Chordata > Actinopteri > Syngnathiformes > Callionymidae > Synchiropus > Synchiropus splendidus. The sequence continues at coordinate 71,603,572 of NC_071334.1, read as the reverse complement.
CACAACCTCACCACACTCAATAATTACATAAGAAACCACCTCCCACACATCCCCAGCATCCCATCACATCTATTCCACACACTAACCGACAATATACACTGGACAACACTCACAGCAACCACCATATTTCACCACTGGCTGACACATTTAAATTTATCCACATAACTAAAGACAACCTCATCAACACTTCAACCAACCCACACCCCGGACCTGACCCCAACCCCAACCCCAACCCCAACTCCAACCTCAACCTTAATCCTAACCCCAACCCCAACCCTAACCCTACCCTAATCCTAACCCTAACCCTCACACTAACCCTAACCCTAACCCTAACTTCTACTCAGACAACACCGTACTCAACCTCTCCACCTTATTCACACCCACCCCAGCACAACGTCAACTTCTCGAAAAAGGCCTCACCTTCATCCCCACACCCACAACCCTCGACAGGGGGGAACTTGAAAGGGATATACTCAACTATCACAGACGACTCAAACTACAGGACTATTTCAAAAACAAATCAACTACTAAAACTACCCTCACCTATCCCTCCACCTAGACACCCAACTCCTCACAAATAAACACAAATATTCTTCAATTAATTAACAGAGACCTTAATTCCTTAAATAAACATAAACCTACCCCAACTCCCCAACCAGATAACTTAACCCCGGAAGAAAGGAAAGCCCTCCACCAACTCATCCACCATAACAACATCATAATCAAACCCACAGACAAAGGCTCAAAAATCATAATCATGGACAGACAGCAATATCTCCTGGAGGCAAACAAACAACTATCCAACCAAAAATACTACCAACCCATCCCTGAAACAATCCAGCCCCAAACGCAAACAGAAATCCGACAGATCATCCAATCCCTCTGCGAAAATAAATACATCACTGGTAAACAACGCGACTTCCTCTTCGGCCCGGACACTCCCAGACAACGACACTTTTACCTCCTCCCCAAAATACATAAAGACCCTCAGACCTGGACTGTTCCCTTTCAAGTTCCCCCAGGAAGACCCATCATCTCAGACTGCTCCAGTGCCACATACAACCTCTCTCTGTACATTGAACAATTTCTCTGTCCACTTTCCACCAAACACCCCAGCTATATTAAAGACACCTACCACTTCATAGAACTCATCCAGTCCCAAATACTTTCATCAATAAATACACATCAATACCAACCACGGACTCCAGACTCTCAGGACTTGTTTTGACCGCTTCCCTGACCCCTCCCGCCCTGACAGAGAACTCCTCCAACTCATCAAAATATGCCTCTCCAATAATGACTTTTCCTTCAATAATAAACAGTACCTGCAGATCCACGGGACCGCCATGGACCAGAGGTTCGCCCCATCTTATGCCAACATCTACATGAGTGAGTGGGAGAGAGGTGCCTTACAAAAATGCCCATTTCAACCCCTTTTTTATTTCAGATATTTAGATGACATCATAGGAGCCTGGACCCATAGCTTAACACTCTTTCATGAATTCATCGACATCCTCAATAACCACCATCCATCCATAAAAATCAAACATACCATCGCCCAGGACCACATCAACTTCCTAGACACCACTGTTTTTTTTGACAACCATAATAACCCCACAAAACAACCCCTCACTAAAGTTTATTTCAAACAAACAGACACCCACTCTCTCCTCCATAAAACCAGCTACCATCCAAAACACACCTTCAAAGGCATCATCAAATCACAAATAATAAGATTCCACAGAATATGCTCAAAAACATCAGACAGGGACACTGCAATAAAAACTCTTTTTCACTCATTACAAACGCACAGACAATACAGCAAGAGATACCTTAGGACCATCAAAAACAACACACTAGCGGCCCTCTCTCCCGCCCACTCATCCACGCCCTCTGGCTCCCAGGTAGGTCCCGGGGACCCCACCACCACCTCCGTTTCACCACTTCACCCTCAGCAAACAACCCACAACAGACCTACCTCCATAATCCCCTTTGTATCGACCTTTTCTCTCCCAAACACCAACATAATACAACAAATAAGAACCAACTTCATCAACACTCAAACACAATGACACCTTAGAAAACTGCCGACTACTATTAGCTTTTAGAAAGAATCCTAACCTACAAAAACTATTAATAAAATCCAAATTCACACAAAACAAACCTCCGACCAAAACACCACACTACAATAAATACAAGCACCTACCCACTATCCACAACAGACACACCAACAAATCAGCACCCATCTCACAACAATACAACATCCATTCCACCAACATGATATATGCAATAACCTGTTCAACATGCCACAAAATATACATCGGAGAAACCCAAAATTCAATACTCACCAGACTCAAACAACACATCTACAGAGCTAGGGAAGGTGGACTGACCACAACCCTTTATACTCACCTCCGCAGCCACCAGACTCCAGACTTCACTATCACAGGCCTGGAGGGAAACAAGAACTGGACCACCAAAACTAGGAAATATCAAGAAACAAAGTGGATCAATCGACTACAATCAAGAACACCAGGGGGCCTCAACGAGAAATAAAACCTCTGAGAACTGTTTATTTTCAGCACCACCCCACGGGGACAGCAACCAATCCACCAACATCTCATCTCCACCCTGCCATCTCCACTCCATCACTGCTGCCTGGACTTGCTCACCCCATATACTTCATCTGCTCTCTCCTCTCTTCTCATCACCCACCTGCTACAATAAAACCAACTTTTTTTAGGTACTCGGGGACCAGTAGGCCCGTGCAATAAACGGAACCCCCGGAACCGAAGCTCTAACCCTCACACAAACACTAACCCTAACCCTAACCCTAACCTAACTCTAACCCTAACCCTTACCCTAACCCTAACCCTAACCCTATTCACTGAGTTCTTTGCAAGAGCTATTGTTCCCTGGTTGTCTTCGTACACAACAGGCTCTCTATACCGGAGTTTGTCCATGCCATCCAGTAGGTTCTTCAAGTAAATGCATTCCTGTATCCTGTGTGGTGGAAGCCAATGCCAGATACTCTGCCTCACAGCTAGAGAGAGCTACAGTAGGTTGCTTTTTGGTTTTCCATGAGACCAATGCACTGCTACAACTGAGACTTACACAGTATCCGCTGGTACTTCGTCTGTCGCTGGTATCAGATGCCCAGTCGGCGTCACTGTAGGCCTGTATACATAAGTCCTCAGTTTGGTTCCTTTTGAAACAAAGACCTTTCTCAATTGTGCCATTGAGATATCTGAAGACATGTCTCACCGGAACCCACTGTTCCTCTGGAGGCTCGGCAAAGTACTGTGACAGCCTGCTTACTACGAAACTTAAATCTGGTGTGGTAGCGGTTGTAGCGGTTGATAGGTATATAAGGCTTCCAACAGCCTCCCTATATTCCCTGACGTCACTCATTTTTAATGCATTCTCAGTATATTCAAGCTTCTGTTCACATGGTGTCTCTCGGCTTCTGCAGTTTACCATGTTGAAACGTTCCAACACCTTGTGAGTGTACTTTTCCTCAGTCATCCATCAGATTGGTCAAACTCAATACCCAAAAAATGCTTCAGTCTTCCCAGATCTTTCATTTGAAACTTCTCTGTAAGCATCTCTTTTACCTCTATTAAAACCTTGTCATTACTGGCTGCCACAATCAAGTCATCAAGCCATATGATAATGATCATCTTCTTGCCTTCTGACTCTTTTGTATAAACACAATGATCAGCAGGGTTTTGTTTGAATCCATTCTCAGCCAAACAATCGTGCAATACTTTGTTCCAATTCCGGCCAGATTGTTTGAGACCATCTAGTGACTTTTCTACTTTGTACACGAGTCCATCTTCCTCCCTCTGGAGGATTCATATAGATTTCATAGTCAAATAAGTAGTTTTCACATCCATCTGGTGGAGAAGCAGGTTCTCCTGTGCTGCTTTCTGTAACAACACCCTGACACTTGTGAGACTTGATGTCGGTGAAAACGTTTCCCCATAGTCTATTCCCATGACTTGGCTGTAACCTTTGGCCACAAATCATGCCTTATATTTATCTTTGCCATCAACGTCACTTTTGACAGAATCGACCCATTTACCCCCCACTGTTTTCATGCCTTTTGGCAGGGTTGTCGGAGTAAATGTTTTGGTGTCATTTATTGACTGGACTTCCTCATTGTAAGTGTGGTTCCGTCAAGTCCTTTCCAAACACACTTGGTTATGGAAGTGGAGCCTGCAGCTGACGCCTGTCTTCCGTGATGAGAAAATATCCACAGTTATTCCTTTTGATACCATTTATTGGATCCTTCATCTGGTGATAACAAAACAACTGCGGTATTCCAAACACAAATAACACGCACATACGTCACGTCACGTGGCCTACGAGCAGTCACACCACTCATCCACCGTGCACAACACACAGAACACTCATCCGTGGCTCTTCTCCATTCTTTACTGTTAGCAGAGCAATTAGCCTCCTCATAGGTCTGTGGAACACCACATACAGCCCGGTGACAATAGTCTACTATGTTATGTGCTGCATCGCAGTCATTTTCTTCACATACATAGACCTTTAAGTGACTTGGTTTCTTCCTATCTCGAGTTGGATACCTCCTATTGTGAAGTTCATCATCTGTCATACTCTGCTGTATCAGGTTTTCGTCATCTGGTTTCTGAACTGATCTTGAACAACCACTCTGTTGTGTGATCTCCCCTTTCTGAGCTTGTCTCATGTCCTCATAACAGACATTTATGTCATATTATGTCACCTGTCTGTGTCTGCTTCTCAGCAGCTGCTTTGCTCACAAACCTAACCAGTCTGTGTTTTACCACCTTGTTTGTGTCTCCGTGATACACCAAATAAGCTGGACTATTTTTATCAAAACATCCCTGATCACATTTGGAATCTAATTTTCACTTTTCCTGCTTGCACGCATAACAAACTGAGCCAAACTTCTGCATTTTTCTTTTCGTCAGCCGCTCTTTCTTCCTCAGTCGCTGGTTCTCTCAGAACAGAGTCCTTAAGTCCCAATAAGTGGAACTGGCCCAACATTTTGGTTTTCTCTCATCGCCGTCAAACGTCAGTCGAGGCAACCTGCTTGCTCCTCGATCCATGCTGCTAGCTTCTTTCGTTGGCTAGGCTAGTGTGCTAATTGGCGGTGGAAACTCTAACTTTCCCGAACGCAGCATCATTCTCACGGTGTGACCGCAGCTTACCGGAACAGACGACAAAAAGGTTATTTTTCATGAATTATGACACAGTAGCACCACACAGTGGTACTTTCGCGTACAGCACCAAAACACCTTTCACGTGCAGAAACTGGGAACATATTGTCTAACCTAACACACTTTCCTAGTTGGTGAACCCCCACTGATCCTGGCAATAAATTCTCTTCTCATTCTGATTCTGAAATACCTAATACAAGACAACCATCCCAAACATTTCCATATGTGTGACACACACACGATCAACCCCAAACTAGACTGAGAAAATGACTTCCTGAAAACAAGATCCGCGAGGCGGTTCTGGTTCCGGTCCGGATTTCGAGGATGCGTTTTGAAGGAGGTAAAGGGCGCCCTCTGCTGGCCATGTGGCTTCCTCTCAACCACGTGAGTTCTCGGACGCGCTCGACGGTTGTTTTTGTGAGAAGCCTCTGGCTGCTGCCTGGAGGGTCCTAACGGGTCCTGCCCACTTAAGCGACTCAACATTGAGTTCAGCCCGTCTTCAACGTGAACACATGCCTATGAACCATTAGGCTTGCATCTCAAACAGGCCACAACACTTCAGCCAAGTGTTCCACAACACTGGAGGTGAGAGAGACTTCTTTAAAGCAGACCTTTGAATATGACCTTATCATTTTATATTATAGCGTTGTGATGCAGCAGGTCAAACAGTTCGTGACCCTACGTTAAATCTGTCATTTCATTTGTCTCTTTATCAATATTTTCCCGTGTGATGTTAACCGAGCATAACATTCATGAGTTCGCCTGGCAAACATGTTTATACGTTACGTTTTATATTGCATATGGTCTGGTGTAATAACATTGGTATGAAATACGTCATGATGATGATGTCTTCATGATTAAAAGCCTTCTTAAAAGTCTGATATTTATTGCATGTCGTAACAAAAATGAAAATATTTTCAATGTGATGATTCTGTCTGCTTATTTTATTTATAACAATCTGGAGATTGGGTTTGATCCCAAAGAAACTAGCAGCCCAGGACTTTTTCTTTGCCCATTCTGCACCTACAAAGACGCTCATTATACGGTTGACAATCATATTAAGGGCCTGTCTACCGTGAACTACAAAGGTACTGTACATATTTGTGGATTTGTCCACTTTTTCACATTACAATTGAAGTCTAACTTGCGAACTTTACTGTTCTGTCTTTCAGAGTTCACAATCTTGAAGTCTTTGCTTCATTTGAAACGAATGAAGGAGAGGCTCACAATAAAAACACATTGCATTTGTGCGTTGTCTTGATTATTATTGTATTGAAACTTTGTCCCAAGTGTTTTTTGTGCGAGCTGAGTACACAATTGAAATGTGTGCATTAGTATTAAAACCCATCTGTACAGCGAAACCACATACTCGGAGTCAGACTGACGTATCTGTTTTGTCCACTTGTAATTTTCATGTAAATGGAGAAGATTCAAGAGGCTGCTAAAATAACGTGCAGTTGTAAAAATGTACCACAGGATGGTGCCATAAACACGGTCTACGTTACCTTCCTACGTTAGCTGCTTAATTTCCCATGCTTATTTTACAGATGAAAATGGCTCTCCTTGAGTATACAATTAGTGACGAGGAGTGCAGATCATATTTTGTTTTCCCACTGCTGATGTTTCATGCCGGTTTTATGTAGCGGGCAGCTTGGTTTTTGTAGATGAAGGTGCTGCTGCACCGAATGACCAGTAGGTCCGGTCTAGGTTCTGCGTGATGCTTATGGATGGCTGTTATGCCTGTTACACTCACCTGAGTCTTCGGACATTCAAGCGTTGATACACGAGTCCCCGAGTTTCGTCATTGAATCAAGAAACAGCGCAACTGCGGATTGGACAAGGTGGTGTCTGGCCGGTGCGGCATGCGCATGCGCGTTATCAACACTCTACTATTGCCATTGGCTGCGGCCGTGTTGAGCTTCCGTCGGCCTCCGTCGTGTAGAAGGATGAACTCCGTGCTTCTACTTCGGGTGTCGGTCCATGAGCGGATTAGTGCCGCGGCCGAAGACTTCCTGCTGCCGCTGGAGAAGGCTGGAGCAGCAGTGCAGGTGTCACTGCTGCGGCCGCTGCTCACTGAGAGGCTGGCGGCCGCCGCCGAGGAGGTTGTCGCGTTGTTCGACAAAACCGTGTCACACTACGAAACCAAGATTCGTCGGTCCGAGAAGGAGGTCTGTCGTCAAAGGGAGGCTCTGGCTTCCCTGCTGAGAACCGGACCCAAACCTCAGAGACCCGGTGAGTCCCGCGCGCGCGCGGGCGCACTAGTTGGATCGAAGCTAGCATGCTAACCAGTAGTTAGCATGCCGGAACCTTTTAGAGTGGACTGGAATATAACGGCTGTGGTTCCGTCAACTCCCGCCGCTCCACTGTACATGTTACAGTGCGAGTGTGCGCGTTTTACCACGCTTATGTGAGGGCCAAGCCTCGTAAGCCTTGTAAGGACATTTCGGCCAGTCGTCGCCTCACAAGGTTTAGAGGATGAAAAAGTCAGTCCAAGTAGTTCACTGTAATTGGACGCAAGTTTGGTTCGGGTGAACCACGTGCTCTGGCGGGTTAAGTTAAGGGTGAGAGGCTGGGGAAAGGGTCCGTCTGTTTTAGATGGTTATGCTGATGGGGAAAGACTGGGGTGAGCAGTGTGTCCTAACAAGGACAGAAGGGATGTGAAAGAGTGCCTGAGAGAGATGGCTTGAGTCGGTGATCATACAAAGCCTTGTGCAGACCCATTTCAACTAGAGCTCTCATATGGCTTGAGGACCATTCTGGTGGATTGTCTTCCTGTATCCTCTGCTGAAATCATGTGAGAGAAGGCTCAATGAAGATACACAAAATAAGTGGCAACTTGTGCAGGTTTACAAAACATTCCACCGCAAATAGCACTGGCAACACTTCTCCATCCAGGCCAACGATAGCAGCATTGCAGTTTGCAATGACAGACTCATAAGCACCATTCAAACGAGACGTGGTGGACAAGCAGTCGAGTTGAAGAGCTTCTTCCCCTCAGCTGCCAGACTGTTGAATTCATGATCAGCCTTTGTTGTTATTACTGTTTTAAGAATGAATCAACTGATTTTTTTAATTTTGCTTTTGTTTTGGTGTGGTATTGCAATGGTTGTTCTGAGTCGGCGTAGAATAAAGACATTTTATGTCCCCAGTCTAGGAGGTGGACACAACATGATCGTCTCAATTCTCCAAGCACTCCAGCAGCAAAGAAGGGAAATTTAACACATCTAATCTACGCCGACACAGTCACAGCTGACAGACAGATCAGCGCATCAACACACTGGAGCTCTACAGTAGAGTGGAGAGAAAGAATGGCAGCCAATCCATGGGATCATCTCCTCACCTCGGTTGCTCCTCAACACCTTCTCATTGTCATGATTTCATGGCATCATATCTCCAGACACATGTGGTGAAGCTGGATCATTTTCCCCGCGCCACAGCTGACACTCTAATGTGCTGCACCACCCCGGGTGAAAAACACTGTGGACGCTATGGTGACGTTGTGATAAAAATGTTTCAAACAGAAATGCACTCTGCTGTAGAGCTCCAGTGTGTTGATGCGCTGATCTGTCTGTCAGACAAAGCAGCTCCTCTTCCCACACACTCACAGCCAAGAAGCCACTCACATGCGCAACTTCCAGCTGTTTTTAAAGCTGAAACTACAATCAAATCATGCAAAAGAGAAGTGATCCCATCCAAACAGTGATTTCAAGTCAGTCAACACTGCTATAAACCATGATATATTTTGCCATATTGCCGCCTCTTTCTGGACACATGTGAAACAAAGACATTTTCTGCCATGTGTTTCTGCAAACAGCCTGGCAACAGAACAAGCCAGTGTCAGCAGCTGCAGTGTTTCACCAGTGAACAGGGATTTTCTACAGGACTTTCAGCACGAGTGAGCTTTGGCCCGGGTTCCTGTGGTGGTGTGAACCAAGGCTGCCGTGGCCAGAGAGAGGTTGGAAGACACTGCCATAGCAGACGTCGACTGATCGCCAGGTCGTCTCCGAACACACAGTGATATCAAAAAGATGTTGTGGTGTCACTCCTAGTAGCGATACTGTCATTCTAATGTTGCTGTCGCTGGTGGTCCCGGAACAAAACACCCGTGATAAAGGAGGCAACACTGTTCAGTCTTCAGTGTTGAGGTTTCACTCTGTTACCCGTACCTTTGTTTCTGCTCATGCTCCCTGCGTTTCTTCCCTTAGATGTCTTGAAAGTGATCGTTGGCGACGACGAGCTGAAGAAGGCTTCCAGTCCGGAGCACAGCGACCAAGAGGCCCGATGTTTTAAAGAAGAGGACACGTGGAGTTGTCAAGAGGAAGAGGGGAACATCTCTGTTCATCATTTGAAGAGTGAGAGTGATAAAGATCAGCCCCTGCGTCTTCCTCACACTGAGCCAGCCAGCAGTACCTCGCATTCAAAAGCAGCAGAGCCACTCTTCAGCTGCGGCACTGAAGACGAGACCTCGCGTTCACCAGACCTGGTCTGGCTGGAGCCCAGTTGTCATCCAGATAATAGCAACTTTGCCAAGAACAGCTGTGACCCAATACAATCTCTGACTTGTTCACAGTGTGGTAAGCTCTTTAGCTCAAAGTCAAGTGTGACCAAACATATGAGAATCCACACTGGAGAGAAGCCCTTCAGCTGCATCTTCTGTAATGCCTGTTTCACTCAGCGCCAGGCCCTGGAGCGCCATCTCAGGACACACACGGGGGTGAAGCCCTTTCCCTGCGCCGTCTGTGACAAAAGATTCACCCAAAAAAGTCACATGCTGAGACACATGATGACTCATACCGGAGAGAAACCATTCAGTTGCGCATTCTGCGATCGCGTTTGTGCAGAGAAAGCTGACCTGAAGGAACACATGAGAGTCCACACAGGAGAAAAACCTTTCGTCTGCTCCATCTGTGGCACTGGATTTTCACAGCGCCAGGCCATGATTCGCCACATCAGAACTCACACCGGAGTTAAACCTCACCTCTGTCTCATCTGTGGAAAGAGTTTTTCCCAGAAAAGTCACATGATGAGACACATGGCTACCCATGAAGGGAAAAACCAGGTCTTGCAGGAGCACACACAAACGCATGCTCAGACACAAACTCAAGCCGACTCTCCAGACGAAGCTGAAAACCCAGACTGAGCTGTTCTGAACGTCATTTGCTATTGATGTAAGCCATTATTTATGCTTGTTTTGGTGCAGAAAAGAAAACTGTGCGCTATTGTTATCCTAACTGAATTAAACCAGAGCTGACCTTGCACTTATTTGCTTGGTTTACCTCCAACCTCAGCCAAATGATGCCGTACGCTGTCACGGGCTCCTTTCACTCGGGCTGGACGTGTTTTGGCTGTATGGCGGTATTGGATACAAAGTGATGTATTAAACACGGCCAACTGTCCAGATTGTCTTCTACAGTAATCACATCTCTCATAGCAAGTAGCTTTCGCCCAATAAAATGATAAAAAATAGTAGTGATGGGTAAAAATGAGGAGGCTTCATAAAGCGTTTGGCCACAATAGCACAGTGTGGATACTGCGTCACTGAACACTGACACCTGCTGGACATTAAAAGTCCCTGCAGGCAGCCGACTTGACAGACTGAGCTGACACTGGGTGCGTTCGGGGATCGGTGCGCTGTGCATTGTGGGAAGTCAGGCTGTCACTACCTGTTGTTGTTGTTGTCACTGCCCGATGTGGTCCGCCGGAAATTGCGCATGTTTTACCAACCGACGTTTACTGGTAAGCGCATGCGTCCATGGTTATATTGCGCAAAGGTGATAACTTATTAAAATAGGCGACTTATTAAAATATTGCTTTTTACGTAAAATAGCCTAGATTTAGAAATTGGATGTTTTATCTGATAATCCTTCTTTTTTAATCCAACAACATAAACAAACTCAAGCGCCGCACCACGGTCGACACAAACCTCATTCAGGGACAGTAGTGCTCACTCCTGCTCCTGTTAAATCTATGTGGAACAAATGTAAGGAGGAATGTTTCTCACCCATGTCAACATCGAGCCTATTCCAATGCTGCCATGAAGAAGTCACAAAAGAGTTGGCCTATAAGAATGAGTTTTGAAGAGCATTTTAAAGGCGGAGGGACATGTTGTCCTCCTGGTCTCCTCTGGCTGACTGTTATGGTGGAAGGGGTCTGATGATTCTTCCCTAGGATCAAAGGAATGGTGGTGTGTCAGTGAAGGACAGGCACACAAAGGAAGTCAAGCTCAGTTTGTGATTGATGTATACGACAAACCCGTTGAGTTGCAGTACTGGCGCTTTTATTTTCTGTTTGCACCGTGAAGACTCCAGAACGATAAACAGAAGAGCACAAACATACAGTCTGACCTGGTTACGCCTTCCAAGAGCCGCTGCATTCCTCCACTAGTCACTCCAAATATGGTGATACAGAAAAGTGACTGATCAATAGGCAGAACATACACCTCTTTCTGCACATCTGGACCAACATATGTTGAGTAGCAGCGCACGAGCAGTTACACATGCCCAGGAGTCTCAGGATATTGTTCTTGCACCGGCAACTAAAGCAATTTCAAAATAAAAGTATGACCAAATGTCGTGACGTAAAGTAAGAAGTGCACACTTGAATGAACAATGAAACTACAAAGCATAAAAATAACAGCACAAACTGCTGTTATTGGTAAACAAAAATGTTGACACGGGTTCAATGTTTATTTGTATAACTCTGAAGAGTGGAAAGTCATTGGTTCTCAACCCTACTGAGGTCCTCTGGCTGGGTCACGTCCTATCAGGCTGTCCTGGCGCCACTGGGCACAAAGGAGTCAAGCTAGACACTGGAGTAAACCACAAGTCCATGAGTCACATGGTTTAGGATCATTCTAAGTGGACGCAACAATATGTTCTGAAAAACACAATGTTTCATTATGCTCTTGATGTGAGTCACTCATGGAGTGAATCAGATGTGTAAATCATAATTGCTGAATACATGAGCTGATCATGGCAGTAAATAATTTGGCAGAAACATAACTCAATTATAATAAGAATTGTCATGAACAATGGTGGTATTGTGCTGAACCTCTTCTTGTGAATATAACCAACAGGATTTATTTGCTGGAAAATTATTTTGCTCCAGACCAGTGGGCCATTTTGATTTCATATTTTCTCTTCTCTTCATTAACACTTCAACCGCGTACAGCTTTAAAGACAACGATCTCAATCTCCATTCGTTCTTTTTTGAAAGCTCATGGTCAACATTGTTTTCCCTTTTGAATGGTCTCTGAGCGGAACAAAGGCGCGTGTGTGATGGGTCTCTTGCTTATGATCACTCTTTGATCTGCGGGCAGTAGACCATTGATTCTTCTTGTCTCTATCATTGATCTTTTTTGATCAAGATGTTGTTGTTGAACTCGAATTGATCTCTGGGGCTATAGGTGAGCACCACCTGCAAAGGTGAGACGCTGTCGTGACGTGAGCGCGAACATCAAAGCTGTTAAAACACCGCACACAACGTTAATGCGACGATCGAGCCTTAAAGTCCCGACTCCCTTCCCGCGGTGGTCATCGCGCCACGATGCAGAGCCGCAAAGTGTCGGACTTCAGCATCGACAGCATTCTCGCATCAAAACCGGAACCGGGCCACCGCGAGCTCCAGACAAGCCCGAACCTGCGGCACCCAGAGCAGGACCCCTCACGAGGACGCGCGCCACAGCTCCTGCCGCCGCTCGGGATGAGGTTCGAGCAGTTCGGGTACCAGCAGTCAGGGTTAGCGCCGAACCGGGTCCTCGCTTCTCACCCGCCGGCTCCGTGCTGCCTTCTCAGCTGGAACTTTGCGACGCTTCTCCAAGGTGGGTGCCAGACGACTCTTCACTTTCTCGTGTGGAGCAGCTTTTCCCACTCGGGCCAGAGTCAAACCGCAGCGGGCGGAGCACTTGCGCGAAGGAAGTGATCAGACGTGACCAAACGCGACTTTGTCGTTTACAGCTCACTCGGGTAACTGTGGAATTCGCGAGGCTGGAGGGTCTGCGCAGGCGCAACACTGTCAGAGGCTGCGGACGGTGTTCACGGAGAGTCAGACTCGCCAGCTGGAGGCGCTGTTTCATACAGACAACTATCCGACAGTGGAGGTTCGGACTCGTCTGGCTGCCAGGATCGGACTGAGCGTTGAGAATGTCCGGGTGAGTACATGAGGCGACTCGGTCACCAATCCAGTTGGCTCGTCTAATCACGCTCATGTGCGTGTTTCAGGTGTGGTTCAAGAACCGCCGCGCAAGGAGGAAGCGACAGGTTCAACGCAGGGCTGCTCACCAGCACCAGTGACGGATGGCACTTCACCTGCGGCGCTGCCGTCTGCACTTCTTCATCCGCGAGGTCAAAATGCAAAGCCACCTGGAAGAAAGTGGCAGTTCTGTCATGAAAGCAATAAACGCACATCACCAGTGAATGCGGTTTCCTTTTATTTGAAAGACACGTTACAGCATCAACATGACAACTCGTGGTTCACTGTGCCGTTATTGTGAAAGGTCAACAGGAAATGATGTCATACTTATGTTCACGTCAATAATGATTAGTAATACTGGATAACGACAGAAGCGTGCAGGTTCCCCGGACGGGACGATTCTACAACTACGCTGTTACCACAGGAATATCTGCTGCTCAGATCCACCATCATCACAGCAAGGCGGGTTACCGGGAGCTTTGGAAGAAGGTGGCTTATCCTCGTCAAATGAAAGGCACCAAACAGAGAGTCTTGACAGGGAACACAAGGGTGCAGCGTTTGGAGGCGGGGCTTGTTACGATTGCATCTCTGCACGCAGCATCCACGGAAACCAGCAGCAGAACAGCAGCCTGTTGGAAAAAAAGAGCGCGTCAGACGTTGCTGTCACGTGGCAGGAGGCTGGTTGTCTCACCTGGATATGGAGCTCTCACTGCTCAGATCTTTGGGGGACCGCAGAGTGTTGAAGTTCCGTTTTGGCTGCGACACTGGGGCACAAAAGCACATGTGTAACGGCAACAGATGAAGGTACACACACACACGTCCTCACCTGTGACCTGATGAACCTTCTTCACTCCGTCTTTCTGCGAGTCTTTGGCACCCCCAATTCTGAGAACAACGGATGTGAGTGTTAGGGCTGCTGACCTCTGACATGTGACTCAAAGGGAACGCACCTCTGGACTCTGGACGGCGGGGCAAAGACCCCGTACTTGGGGAGGCAGTGGAAGTAACGGACCCCAAACACGGAGCCGTCGTGCTTCCCAGTGGGCTGGTCCAGCTCCACCCCAACCCAGAAGCCTGCACAACACAAACCCATGAGAGAAGGTGAGCTAGTTTCAGACTGTGATGAATCACACACACACACTCACCTGGAGCAAAGTCAGTTTTGCCAAAGTAACGGACCGTGCCGTGCTTTTGACCAGCAACTAGGACCTCATCGCCGACCTCCACGTTCAGGCCTTCTGGATCCAGATTCACCCCGGAACTCTTCTTCTTCTTCAGGGCTGTGGACACACGTTGAGCAGCGTGAGACATGCAGTGGTGGGAAACGGCCGTTGCTTCTTACTCTTCTCCCGTTCCTTCTTCTCTTTCTGCTTCTTTGTCTTTCCAGCCAACCTGGCGGCCAGATCCATGCGGGGGGTCTGCGGTGTGGACGACACAGAGGTCACCTGGTCCATGGCCTTGGTGATCTTTGAGACCGGAGCAAAGATTCCTGATGACAAAGAACGGTGAGGACGTAACATGGCCTTTGCCCTGGGCGCACGCTGGTTCGTACCAAGTTTTGGAGGGCAGATGAAATATCGCACGCCACCAACACTGCCGTCATTCTTCCCTTCTGGCTCATCCAGTTCCACGCCAACCCACTGACCACTGGCAAATTCGGTGGTGCCACAAAACCTCAGCGTGCCACTCTGTGGGAGACACAAGAGCATCCATCGGAGTCAGAATCACTTACTTTATCTGTCAGAATCACTTACTTTATTTTGTTCCAACCACAACTCCTGCTCAAAATACTAGATTCATGAAGCAACAGAAAAAGTAGGTCACAGAGAATGTTACTCAAACAAGCATGCAAGATAAGAATCAAAATAAAGATAAAAATAAAAATATATCTATAAGTAAAGATAAAAACAAGATAAAAGCATATATATATATATATATATATATATATATATATAAAAGCAAAGATACAAATAAAGATAAAAATAAAGGTAAAAGTAAAGATAAAAATGAAAGTAAAAATGAAGATAAGAATAAAGACATCATAATATATACTACTAAGCATGACTAAAAAGAACCGTCTCGACAGTATTAACAGTGTCAGACTAATGAACACAAGGACAAATCTCTCAATGGAACTCGATGAACAGAGTGGTGCACGCAGCTCACGCTCACCTTCATGTCATCCAGCAGCACGCGGTCACCCAGCTTCAGCCCCAGCGACAGCAGCATCAGGTTTCCTGGGATGTTGTCGTAGTTTGGAAGAGTAGCACGAGGAAGATTGCAGCTGAGTGGAACAGCGTCTTGGAGCAGCTGCTTCAGCTCTTTGGCCACCAGAGCGGCTTCTGCTTTGTCCAGACTCATGTCCATTGGGTCTGGAACCACCTCCGCCGGGACCTGACCCTTCTCATTCTGGTGGGAGCGAACATAGGTCACAGACAAAAGACAACAAGGCTTCACTGTCAAAATAGTTTGATGAGGAGGAGGGACCCACCCGGACGCAAGGATTGGCTCCGTGCTCCAGGAGACACTTGACAGCGCTGAGACAAAGGTTTGATGCTGCAATGTGAAGCGCTGTTCCAAAGTGAAAGTCACTGCAGGTGGAGTTGAGAACTGCGAGGTAAACAAAAGGAAAGGCTTGAGAAACGTTGGCAAGCTGAAGAAAGCCTCCGTGCGTGCGCACGTGCGTGAACACCTCTGGCTCCAGCAGCTTTCAACAGAACCCGGATCAGCTCTGGAACATCAAAATAAGCTGCATAGTGAAGGGAGTTCATGTTGGTCCAGCGGCTTCGGAGACTGACGTCAGCTCCTCGTGCGATCAGTTGACTTGTGAGACGCAGCGCTGCTCCAGGGTCACCTGTCAATCAATCACAGTGTGATGAGAGTGGCACACAACCGCTGGACTAAAGCTTCTCAAACAAGTAAGTCTTCAGTTGTTAGTGCAAACAGCAACAGGAAAAGGAGGCAGGACGCAGCTGTTCACCCAGCGCCATCTTCTCATTTCATTCTATCCAGACCAGAACCTCCGGTCACAGGAGCAGCCGTCAGACGGTTGAATTTGTGATCAGCCTTTGTTATTTTATTTGATTTTATTTAACAGCACTTTATTTCGAAGCCCTTTCCTAGTTGGTGGGACCCCCCCACATGGCAATAAATTCTATTCTGATTCAGATTTTTTTAACAATGTGATTCTTTATTGTATGCTCCACTCCTCGACACCTCCTTCACATCAACACATGCAGCTCTCCCGCTGCCAAGGTGACAACACTTGGATATTGGACGTATTGGTGGCGTCCTCTTCCGCGTCCCCATGAGGCTTCACTGATGGAGGACACACTCTCACAGGCAGCGCTAATGCTAGGAGCTGCCATCAGTTAGGGACCATCAACAAATTCTAAAGCCTCAAAGTCTGAGTGACATCTTCAATAAGGCCATGGAAAACAAGCATTTTAGGAGAGAGAATTGTGACAAGGTTTTTCATCACACAAGACAAAGGACTGACAGTTTGGATCATGATCTGGAGAATAGACTCTGACTCCATGGTCATTTCTTCACCTGATGGTTTCAGCATCTAGGAACTGTGTCCAGACTGCTCCATAGTTCAACTGTTCAGAGACATGAGACACAGCAGACAGACAGACGGCTCCATTGAAGCCCTAAATAAAGCTGGCAGAGCAGCCTGTCAGACACCAGCGGCTTCTACCACAGACCTGAAACATTGAGTTTCTCATCTCTGCACTGCAGAGTTCACTGTTCTACTGAGACGTCAACAGACCATGATGCTGGAGACAAACTCCACTCCTGAGTTCCATCATCAAACAGTGAGACTGTAGTGTCCAACACATGGAGGAGAGGAACATGGCTTTATCCTGATCGTTATCGCTGAGATGACAACATTTATCGTGGGAACTTTTTTGGTCCATATGGCCCGTCCCCATCCAGAGACAGACGGATCTACAGCAGCACTGAGGACTTCATGACCAGTCGTTTGTCATCGACCAAACTAAAGCAAGACACTAGCGGTGCTAATGCTAGCATGGATCAACAACATACCAACGCCGTGAGCTCCAGCCTTGCAGCTGTAGTGCAGCAGCGTCATGTCTGTCAGTCCGTCACGGTCGTTGACATGGCACCCCCGTTTCAGAATCTGTGAAATACCACTTCATTGTTGCTTTTTTTCCTTACAGGACTGACAAATGTGATCATAAATAAAAGCTGCACACCTCATTGCCAATGACATCAATCTTGTGCTGGACCTGCGGAACCCACTGGCGCAAGATGGCGAAGAGCTCCGGGACGGTGGTCTGAGGGTCTCGCAGAATTTCTGCACACGCCAGGTCGTTGGGATCAAAGAATGTGAAGGCTGCGGAGGGTGAACAGGGGTCAGAGGCCAACAGCACCGTGTGTCCCACTACATTTTCACACCGTACCATAGTCCTCGGGAAGAGGCGCTTGAGAAGATGGGTGCACAATGGGTCGACGTCTTGTTTCTGGACTTGGTGTGGTGGACAGTGCCTGCAGCTGGGGCCCAGGTCCGCCCTCCACGTCGCTGCCCACAGCAGGATCACACTCCTGCTCCTCCTCAGCGATCACTTTGGCCTCCTCCGACTCACAGTCATCCACGTCACCATCCTCTCCTTCTGTGAGCTCCTCCTCTCCTATGTTGTCTTGTTCCTCCACGTTCTTCTGCTCCTCCACGCGCTCCTCTTTAGTCATGACGCCGCACCCTGCTAAAGCAGATCACAGAGGTGAAGAGCAAAACTTTTCAGACGACAAATGGACGTGCGCGCGCGCGTGCAAGAGCATCAACGTTGCTGCTGGTTTCCGGTTCTGGTGGGTCGCGTGAGCAGCTCTTTCAGTGTCGTTGGTCTGTGAGGTCAAAGCAGCGCATCTGTTTCACGTCCTCTTCGGTCTCAGTCCAGCGCGGAGGCCGAGCATCATGGCGACAACAACCCTGCGATCTGCGCGACTCTACCGAAGGATGAGGATGAGGATGACGCCTTCCTCTCCTCCATCTTACCTCCTCAGAGCCCAGTGACGCACACACAAACAGAGGGTGGACCGGAGAGCTTTTCCCTGAGACTTGGCTCCAAACACGGAGCGAGGAGGACAGCGGTCTTATGCAAGCGCTGCGGATGAGGGAGAGGCGACAAAACCAAGATGGAGGCAGCGTCCTCGAATATATACGGTCCCCATCGAGTGCTCGACAGACGCCGAAGATACACCGACAATCACGTGACCAGAACTCGCTGTTTGTCAAAAAAGGAGACGCTGATTTACCCGAGAGAAGCCGCTGCAGATGAAGCTGCTGATGGTGACGATGTGAACGGTCAGTCGAGAGGAATCCCAAGTCAGGTCCCGCCCCTCCTCCCCTCTGACGCCCCCCCCCCCCCCCCCCCTTTTTTTTTTTTTTTTTTATTTCGCATCGTTAATGATTTTTTAAAAAGCTGTTGTTACACAGAAACCGTTCCAGCTGATGATATTCTGAACTTAAAGGAGCGTAAGCAATGAGAGGTTACTAAAAGCAACCACCAGGGGTCCCGAGTTGACGGTGCGTGACTCATCGCGCCCCGACAGCAGCGCGTGTACTCGGGACTCGGATTCCCACATCACACGGTCGACACTCATTTCAGGCCTTCCGATGGGTTTGTATTGCATTTTTACAGTCGGCCGCACATGTACACATCCATGAACATTCAATGTTGACACGGAAAAAGGAGGCAGCGCTGAACCTTAACGGTTGAGGCCGCCACATTGGAGACAGCTCCCGTGGAGCGCCCCCTAGCGCCACAGTCGGGTCCAGGAGACTCTTCTGTCACCAGTGACCAGTCCCCCATTGTTTGTGTTCTCGTCATAAGACTTGCTTTCATTTACACACACGAAAGTTGCATCCATTGAGAGGCCGCCAAAGAGTGATGTGCAAGTCTGTTCGCACTTCGATCCAATCACTTCCTTGGCCGAAACCGTGGGACCAGTCAGAAGGAATTTGGAATGATTCCTTTTCTCGTCTTGTTCAATAGCATTGTATTATGTTTGGAGCATTGAGTTTACTTGCTTTGGTTGCAGACTCAGGACAGCCACTCGACTGTTCATATACTGTATATGAACAAATCAAAATGTACTGTGAAAGACAGACGTACAGATAAATAACGGTTTTGTGGGGCACACTGAAGTGGACGCACAACTAATAATATAATTAAATTTTCAAAAATGTAAAAAAAATAAAAGAGTCCCAAATGACAACTTTTTAAAGAACATGCAATATGGTACGATAAATTATCACATGATTTACAGTTCTAATATAAAAGGGAGCCACGACCACCGTATGAAACTCATTAGTTATCACTGAATAAAACTATAGAATGACAACGTCGCAATAAGTCATTTCTCATGTCTGAAAAAAACATCTCCAAGAGCTAACTATGGCAGGATGAATAAAGCTACCGAAACGTCTGATCACTGGTGAGCATGAGAGCTTCAGAATTTCTTATGTTCCATTAAATGTCCTTTAATAAATGGATAGTCTGAAGAGGTAACTTCATCAACAAACCACAACTTTAAACAACACTTTGTATCGCAACATCTCAGTTAACACAGATGGAGGGTTAGGGGATGATGGGATGAGTTTCGGAATCAACCAGATGTCGGCCGGGTTAGGGTTAGGGTTAGGGTCAGGGTTAGGGTTGGGGTTAGGGTCAGGGTTAGGGTCAGGGTTAGGGTTAGGGTTAGGGTTAGGGTTAGGTTAGGGTCAGGGTTAGGGTCAGGGTTAGGGTTAGGGTTAGGTTAGGGTTAGGGTTAGTTGTTGAGAGTAGATGTTGTGAATGGCTTTATTTGGCTCCACAGGCTGAAGTTTGACAGAGGGACCGGAGACACCTTCATGAACTCGGATGAGCCCTTTTATTGATATTGTTATTAATCAATACGCGTCCCTTCTCGCTCTTGAAAAAAAAATAGCAAATGGTCTGGGCCGTGTACGAAATAACCATTTTATCGTGCGTTCACCTGAAATCGCCCCGTCGTGGATTCTAGCAGCCTCATTGGATGTCAAGCCTGTCACTCAAACGGAGTGACCAATAGCGCGTTGCCGACCTCCCGAGTCATTCGCTCCCGGAACGGCGAGCCTCAATCCAACATGGCGGCTCCGTCAGTGGTCATGTGTGTGCGTGCCCGTGGCCTCCTACGGCTGCTCACCCCGGGGGTCACGTCTGCCCTGGCGGCCTGTGCGCCGAAACACTGCCCTCATGTGAAAGATGCCGTACGGACGCTGTCCTCCGACCATCCGCCGCCTGGTTCCGGTCTCGCTCAGGCCATCCTCCAAGAGCGGCTGCAGCATTCTCGGGTCAGTTCCATCCGCGGATTAGCGCCTAGTGAGTTGCCTTGTGTGGGAAACGAAGCTAAAGAACGGTCGGGTGTGAGAGGCGCTACGTGATCAAGCCGCGTCCGGGACAGCGGGTCGGGCCGCAGTGTTGCGGGGCAGCTGTTCGCTTGGCTGTTTCTTTCACCATGATCTTCCCGGACAAATGCCTGCTCCGTCGCTCCTTGTGTGTCCTCTACGGAACTGCGTGTCATGTTGGACGCGTGTGTCCTTGACTTGATCTTGCTCGTCCACCGAGGGGACCGGGGCTCCATGATGTTGTCACCAGCTCCTTCGCTAAACTAAACGCCTTGTTTGAACTTCATGGTTCTTGCAGACTGCATCTGGAGATTCAGGGTCTGAGCAGCAGCAGCAGCAGCAGGAGGAGGAGGCAGGAGACAATAAGAAGAAGGAGAATTCAGCGTACGCCAAGAAGATGGTCCTCAGGTTGGCCGCCCTGATGGGTGCAGGCGGGGCAGTGGCGCTGGTGTACGTGTTCGGTGAGCCCTGTTTCCACTCAGATGGATCCTCACCACAGGTCCAGTTCCAGACACTGATGGATGTCACACTCCCGTAGGCTCGCAGAGCACTGCTCTTATTCCTCAAACTCCACCCACTGCTGACTGTCCACTGGTTTAGTGACGTCCAAGTTGATCTTGATCCATGGTAACATGCATTTCCCGTTTCAGGGTCGAACTCTGTTGATGAACATGGAAACAAGGTACGCACACACACACACACACACACATTCTCCAGACACCTTTCTGATGTGAAACAAAAAGTTAAAAACAGACCCGTTTGACTGGACTGTGGTGCCACTCACTGAAGCCCTGCTGCTTTAGTTGGTTTGTCGTGACAGTTTTTCAAAAAATATTTTGTTTGACTCCAGCTGGCTTGATTTAAGGAAGTTTCTGAAGGACAGAACTCGTGCTTGGACCTGCCTGTGACAAGTGTGACCTCCTGAGTTTGTCCTGAAGGGATTGAAGAACGTGGCTGGCTGTGCTGCGTGTGCTGCAGGTTTTGACGGCCCGGGCCACTTCTTCAAGTTTCACTCAGTATTTCGGGATGATTTAGTTGGAATGCTCGGGCTCAGGCAAACAATCCTGATATGTTGCAGAGCAGCGTCTTCTGGAGGCAAGTTTGGTTGCGTTTGTCTCCAGCATTTGTGGGCCGTCTCCACAGTGTTGGACAGTTGCTTGCAGGCGAGGAAGGTGTGGGCTCCCCGGAGTTTCCGTGAGGAGGATTGCAGATGAGTATGTTTGGTCAGGTTAAGCTGGTCCAGGTTTCCTTCAGCACCAACACAGATGTGGGATCATCCCGCGGATCCTTAAAAACTCTTAAATCAACGTGTCGAAGGTCTGAAAAAGTCATTCGAGTGCAGGAAAAGCAACATGGCCCACTCTGGTTTCTTCCTCCTGAGGATGTTGGCCCAAACAAGACATAGAGTCATGACTCTTGATTTCGTTGGTGACCAACGTATTTCATCTACATGTAACATGTAAACAAACCAAAACCCTGTGAAATGACCTGAAACCATGTGATCATCGCAAACATATTTATTCGTCATGGAAAGGTCCAACCAGCAGCAGGTGCAGGTGCAGGTCCTGAATGGGTTAGAACTGAGCGTTTCACGGCCCAGAGGTGGGAAACAGAAGACTTCTAGCGGCCCTCTAGGGGGCCCTTGCGGCCCCTATGGTTAAGAGTCACAGGTCGAGGGCATCTTCCCAGCTGCTCCTCAGCAGCTGTAGGACCGACCTCAAGTCCCCAGCTTTGTCTGTATCTGGGCCCCAACTGTGGATCAAACCACCTCCAGATATCAGAGCTGCACCAGCACTTGAGCACTTTAAATTCAACGTCAGCCTCCGTTTGACTGTGTTTATTGTGCTGTATTCTTTTGTCCGAGGTTTATGAAGACGCCCATTTGAATCCTGTTTCTTCTGCCTTTGTGTACGTCTTTTTATTGTCGCATGGGCAGCGCTTTGGTCGGTTCTGGCTGTGGAACTGTGCTATATAAATCAAATTGACCTTGAAGGACCATGACCTTCTGCTTACGTTCCCCGATGAGCTGTGGCCCCATTGTGGATCACTTTGAGAGCCCTGCTCCAGCTGTGTGCAGGTGCCTGGACGACCAAGTCATGCCTGAACAGTAGAGACGCCGATAACTCACCGTGCACAATATCCCCCCAAACACAGTCTCCACGGTGACAGTTCTGCATCTGCCCATACACTGGATAAACACACGGATCACTGGCTGCATTGGACCTGCACACGTGAACATGAGGAGAGGGTGACGGCGCCGCAGAGCTGGAGAGCGCAGCGCCGTCACCCTCTCCTCATGTGACAGCTGTGGAGAGTGTGGTGGACTTTGCTTCACCATGGTCGTTGGATTTATCCTGAGAATTATTGTTAGCGCAGAAATGACTACATTTATCCTGATCACCTTTTTGGTCCCGATGGCCCGTCCCTACTGAACAGAAACATCCAGTCAAGGTGCTCGGTGCTCCGTGGACTTGTCTTTTAATTTTCCTCTCTATTTGGACAGATTCCAGATGAGTTTGATGGCGGTGAGTTTGATTCTACCTTTTCTCTTTTCCTCTCTCTCATCGAGGGCTGGTTCTGCTGGACCGGCCCTCTGTCTCTGCACGGATTACCAGTGGAGCGTGTGCAGTAGTAGTCAAGCACAGGGATGTTTGGCCGAGCATGTGCTTGACCTGCGTTTGTCTCCTTCAGACCCTGTGGTGATTCAACAGCTCAGAAGGACCTACAAGTACTTTAAAGATTACAGACAAGTGAGTGGCTTGTTCTTCCTTCAGTGAAGCTGTGAATAAGTGTGTGTGTGTGTGTGTGCCAGATGATCATAGAGCCCACCAGTCCAAAGCTACTTCCTGACCCTCTGAAGGAGCCCTACTATCAGCCTCCCTACACGCTGGTCCTGGAGCTTACTGATGTCTTGTTGCACCCCGAGTGGTCGGTAGGTTTGCTCACACAAACGCGGTGTGTTTGAAGGCAGTTGGTCCTTCAGCCAGCCTCATCTTGTTTCTCTTCCTGCAGTTATCAACAGGCTGGCGCTTTAAGAAACGTCCTGGCATCGACTTCCTCTTCCAGCAGCTCTCACCTTACTATGAGATCGTCATTTTCACAGCGGAGACTGGCATGGTGGGTCGCACTCATTCACTCGCTGAAAGGTGGAGAAAAGGCCACGTGGTGTTGACATGTCTTGCTAGTGCCGGGTTCCATTGCAATTCTTTAGGTTGTGAGCTAAGTTCCCTCAGCTGCGCGTGCGACCTCAACACAAACACATCTACGCTGCGCAACAAAAACTCATCCTGAATATAAATCACTGCAATATCCAGACTCTGGAGCTTCTGGCTGTCCAGACATGGAGCCTGGTGACATCAGAGCAGTGAGATGAAGCGCTCACTGTTCCACCGCGTGTTTCCTCCCTGTCCTCCGCTGCAGCGTGCGCCCAGTGACGGCGCTACATCCACAGCGTGGAAGGAAGAGCAACTGGAAGAGCTGCCATCTGAAGGGAACTATTGGAGCTGGCTGATGTTGAGGAGCTGCTTTCTCTTCAAATGTTGGGGGGCGGAGTCACGCAGAGGAGAGAGGACGGTCGGGTTTCAGACCACAGAGAGGAGACGCTAGTCAGCTGAGGAGATGAAGTGTGGAGTCAGTGGAGAAGAAAGCTGTTCCTTCTTCACTGGAGCTCACTGTTCCATGAGGAGCGCTCACTCACAGAAGACAAAAGTCACTCTCACCACAGACGGGTTCAGGAGCCTCATCCATCCGTGTGAGAAAGGAGCCATGTTTGTCAAAGTTGCTTCAAGTTCTTTGACGTCCAGCGCACACCTCAGTGCTGTCACGTGACTTCACTGACTAGAGTCAGTCGACTTGTTGTGTCGGAAGATTCTGGATCTCTATATAGTGAATATATGACATGAGGATTCTGTCCAACACAAAGAGTCTAATTCAAAGACCATTGAAAGGATTTTATTTCTACCTGTTTATTTCTCCATTTCACAGGTTCCATTCCTCCATTTTTTTTCATTCTAACTCAACTATTGCAGCAGTCACCACAGCCGACGACAGGTGGCTCCCGGTGGTCCACCGCTCAGAGAGTGTTTGCTCAGACACATCACTTTGTAATTCAAAGTATTTGATGATAGTTGTGTCAGATGTCAAACTAAACAGACTAATGAGAGCAGCACGTGACCATTGTTAAATCTGTATATCCATGTCTATGTGCGCAGGCACGCCACTGCTCACACTGAGCAAAGCACGGTCTACAGGTGTAGTTATGCATAAACACAGATGTCAGTGTTTTCTTTCCTCGTGGAAACGTGCACGACTCTCACCTCACGTAGTCGCACCTGCCTTCGTCGGCGTGTCCAGGCGTCGGAGCTGTTGAGCCCATCCGTGCCCGCTGACCGGAGGGTTCACTCTGAGCACGGCCTCGGAGGCCTGGGCCAGTGCGTTTGTGCCGCAGCAAGATGAACCCACGTGTCAGAGTCGGTGGTCTCATGATAAGAGCACAGTTATGAATGAGACTTTTTTATTGGACTCAACTCGAAGTCTCACACTGCAGAGTCGGAGTTGGTTGTCATCATGTTATGTATAATGTTGTCAGTGAAATCTGAAGCGGACAGGAGCCGGTGACGTGCTGCGTCTGTTGGACCAGCAGGGGGCGGCAGAGAGTGTGTTTTATTTATACAAATTATATACACATATATGTGCTGAATCGCAGAGGAGTGTTTGAGGTCGACCTCTGTGTTGGTCACACTAAATTGTGTTCCGTTTTCATCCGTGGTTGGAGATGTGGGGACACATGTTCAGGGCAATATTTCACTTGTTCAGATGTTGGAATTGAAATAGAAAAGTCATTGAGTCAGCGCAGTTGCATTGAAGCACAGGTTTGCTTTTTTTGTTTTGCTCTTCTGATGGCTGTAGCAGGTGCTTTTTTGACTGGGGTTTCAGCGCTTGCCTTGCTGCTCCCACAGACGGCGTATCCTCTGATCGACAGCATTGATCCTCAGGGCTTTGTCATGTATCGACTCTTCAGAGACGCCACGCGTTACATGGAAGGACACCACGTGAAGGTATCTCCGTCTGAAGTCTGCCAACCCGAGGCTCTGCCTGCGACGGTGTTCGTTGTCTTCAGGACGTGTCTTGTCTGAACCGTGACACCAGCCGGGTCATTGTGGTGGACTGCAAGCGCCAGGCCTTCTGTCTGCAGCCCTTCAACGGTCTGGCCCTGAAGAGGTGGGACGGGAACTCAGAGGACCGGACTCTATATGACCTCGCTAACCTGCTGAAAAGTAAGACCCCCTCCCTGCTGTTGTCTGTCCACACCGAGCCCCTCAGAGAGAGCCTTCCAGTCACTGGTGAGGTGGCTCCATAACAGCTTCTAGTCCCACACCACATGGTAGGAACTAGGGACGGTCAATAACTCACCGTCCATGATACACTGCCAAACACAGTCCCCACGGTGACACTTCTGCATCTCACCTTAAACTCCATAAACCTGCGGCTCACTGGCTGCATTGGACCTTCACACGTGAACATGAGGTGACGGCGCCGCGCTCTCCAGCTCCGCGGCGTGTGACAGCTGTGGAGAGTGTGGTGGACTGTGGTTCACCGTGGTCGTTTGAAAGTGATGTTGAATCCAGGGAACCTTGGATCATGACACTGGTGGACTCTGAGTCTCTGGATCCCTGTTTCTTTGATGACATGGAGTGGTCCTCACAGGTTCTCTGAGGCGCTCCTCTGCCTTGGTAATGTTTCTTCAGCAGCATCTAGGAACTGTGTCCAGACTGCTCCATAGTTCAACTGTTCAGAGACATGAGACACAGCAGACAGACAGACAGACAGACAGAGGGCTCCATTGAAGCCCTAAATAAAGCTGGCAGAGCAGCCTGTCAGACACCAGCGGCTTCTACCAGAGACCTGGAACATTGAGTTTCTCATCTCTGCACTGCAGAGTTCACTCTTCTATTGAGACGTCAACAGACCATGATACTGGAGACAAACTCCATTAATGAGTTTCATCATCAAACAGGACTGTAGTGTC
Organism: Synchiropus splendidus; assembly: GCF_027744825.2. Taxonomy (NCBI): domain Eukaryota; kingdom Metazoa; phylum Chordata; class Actinopteri; order Syngnathiformes; family Callionymidae; genus Synchiropus; species Synchiropus splendidus. The sequence goes on along the minus strand of NC_071334.1, from coordinate 71,576,754 downwards.
CAACACATGGAGGAGAGGAACATGGATTTATCCTGATCATTAGTTAATAATTAGTTAATAATAGTTATCACAGAAATGCCAACATTTATCCTGATGACTTTTTTGGTCCATATCGCCCGTCCCTACTCTCCAGTGGGTGGGATGAAGTTGGTGACCATGGTTGTCACTGTGGATGTCTCGTCACTCAAATGTCTTTGAACCTGCGCGCCATCACACGTCGTGATGCTCTGGAGACACCTCACTCCACAGGACCCTGTCAGACACGGGGACTGAAGTTCTCAGAGATGCCTGGTGCAGGAGATCCACATGGAACCGTCTGCTGACGTGAGGCTCATTCACGTCTCATCCTGCTTTCCACAGCCATCGCAGTGAGTGGCGTGGAAGATGTCCGGACGGTGCTGGAGAACTTTGCCTTGGAGGACGACCCCATCCAGGCCTTCAAGAGGCGGCAGGCTCAGCTGGCCCAGGTGTGTTCGCCACAGCTGAGATGTTGCTGCTGCTGTTGGTGACTCCTGTTGGTGACTCGTGTGTCTGTGTCTGTGTGTGTGAAGGAGGAGGAGCAGCGCTTGACAGAAGGTTCACTGCAGAAGAAGCCCAGTTTCTCTCTGGGTTCCATCACTTCAAGACTCTGGCGTTCGAAACAGCAGTGAGCCTGCGAGTGTGCAGCCAGTCGCTCAGAGGAGAGAGAGCTTGGAGTGAGGGACACCCTGAAGGCCACACTGGGCGGAGCCACGTCTGCAGACCGCAGCGTCCTGAAGACGCTGCTGAGCCGACTTCAGTCCGTCGCTGCAGCTTGTTGGTGCTGGGAGAAATGAGGAGGCTCCTGCTACGCCACGCCCCTCGCCAGACTGTCATCAGCCTCATGTTATCCAGGTCGTGTGCATTGACAGAGTAAAAATCCATCCAATCTCTCCGCGTCTGTTGACTTGGTTCTTGTGTGCGTCGGCCGCCAGGGTTTTTCCCGGGAGGAATGAGGTGAGAAGGTGGGAGCAGCAGCTTTTATGAGTCCATTTGTCTCCGACTTCAGATGTTCTCGGCAGGAAACCTGACTTCACGCCTTCACGCGCTCCTGACGCAGCCGTCTCTATTGTTCCTGCGCTGGAGTCTTTCACACGTGCGCCGCCTCAGTGACACTCTCAGGAGTCTCCCGAGTGTTTCTGAAGCTGAAGCCAGGCTGATGAACCATGAGCAGCAGCAGCAGCAGCTGAGCTGAGGGCCTCTTCTGGCCAGGTCACCGCACAAAAACAAGACGTCCTGCTTGGAAGTGAGGGTCAGGGAGGCGGCTCTATATGTGTTTATGTTCCACCCGTCATGTCAGCCGTGTGGAGTCACATTGACTGGGAGAAGATGTTCATCTTTCACAAGTCTCTCAGGAGCCTGTGGGCTGATGTTCTGCCTCTGCGCCGCCTGACGGAGCGACCCGTGGCGCCCACACTGATCCAGCCTGTAGATCCAGGCCGGCCAGTGGATCACACCAGAGTCATGACGCTCTTGGAGACGCCTGAGCTCGGGTGTGCTGGCTCATGGTCGGACTGAAGACCAGCACCAGAGTGTGTTTTGGATGTCTGGACCGTGAGCAGTGTTGCCACTGTGCGCGCGAGCCAGAGAATCTTCTCCTGTCTGGGAGGTGAGCGCCGCACGCGCGGCTGCTGAATGAGCCGCAGCTGAGCGGCAGGTGGCGTTTTTCACACCTCCAGAGCGTTTGTTCTCCTGCGCATGTGCATGTGTGAATCCTGACGCCCGCGCAGCTCCGGTCTCACTCCCGCAGACTTTCCCACGCGACCCTCGCGCCGACACCCCCCGCCCCCCGTCCGACGGCACGCGACAACAAAAACTCGTGCCGCTGGTCATTTGCGTGTGCGGCACGCGTGGCCGGGCCGGTTCATCGCGTCACTTCAGCTCTTTCACTTTCATGTTTCACGAGACGTCACAGTCGTTTGAAATGACCGTCTGTTCGGAAAGTCGTGAGGTGCGGCACGCGACTTTTCCACGCGCTCTCGCGCCACTCCGTCGCCATGACCGCTGGTTCTGAACCTGCGGGTCGACGGTTTTGCCTCCAGTCATCAAAGACACCAGACGGGCCGGTCTCGACAGCCAGAGCCCCCGAGACGTGGGCCGGATGTCGAGACAAAAACGAAGGGGTGACATGAGCCTGTTGCACACTCGGAGGACGGGACTCGTCTGACCGGAGCATCTCAGGCTAAACTAAGCGAGTCTGCCAAACACATAAGGCTCAACTCGGTCGTCGCTGTGGGTTCAGGTCAAGGAGGGTCGCGAGGTGATCTGCCGAAGCCCACTGCGCATCTCCTTCTGACTCAGTCATGAAGAAGGCTCAAGGATGTGAAACGGTTCTGGTGATTCACTGCCCCCTCGGATGAGGCCGATGAGGAATCAACTGTTGCTTGGTTTTTCGTGTGGCCTGGGGAAATGGATCCACTCGTTCATCTGCTGCGGCTGCGGTCCTGTCGAGACCAGATGTATTCGGTGGAACTTTAACACCTCGTGCGACACTCACAAATGCGCGCGTGTGCACGCGTCAGAGTGCGATCTTTCGCTTTTGAGCACCCCCCTCGCCCCCCCGTCACAGCCTGGGCGGGCATAAAGAGGTGCGCGCCAGCGTGTGAACTCTCAGTCCCAGTCCAGAGTCCAGCTGCTTCAGACCTTCGCCCGCGGAACCGACTCTGGCTCGAACATGACGCGCTCCCTGCTGAGCAGCCTGCTGCTCCTGCTCTCAGCGCCCACGGTGAGTTCCGCCTGACGGGCCGCTGACCCCAGAGCGGGTCCTCGGAAGCAGCACGCGCCGCCCTGAGCCGAGTCTGCGGCGGATTGCGTCGAGGGCGCGCGCCCGTGCTCCTGGCGGACCGGATTTGAGCCTCTCTTCTCACCCCACCAGGCCCTCTCCTCCGGAGTGTTCCAGCTGAAGATCGACTCCTTCTCCAGCAACCGGAGCGTGTGTCGGCCGGAGAGCCAGGACTGTGGCCTTTTTTTCCGAGTTTGCCTGAAACACTCGCAGGACGTGATTGACCCGAAGCCGCCGTGCACCTACGGACTGGAACTCAGCGACGTCTTCCGGGCGGATCCTGAGTCGGTCAGCGCCAGCTCGCCCATCCGGGTGGCCCTGAAGTTCAAGCTGCCGGTGAGTGGTGCTCCGGACGCGCGTCGCCCCGCTCGCTGGGACACCGGGTTCGACTTTAACGGGGCCCTTCTCGTCGCAGGACTCCCTTTCTCTGATCATCGAAGCGTGGCGCGCGGACTCGGCCGGACACGATGCTACAGGTAAGTGACAGTGGCGTCCACCAGGTGGCGCGGTGCCTGTCGTTTCTCGTGGAGGCGCTTCTCCATCTGAGCAACGATGTCCTCCTTCCTCCAGAGAACCCGGACAACTTGATCAGCCGGTCGGCGACCCGCCACTCTCTGCGGGTGGGGGCAGACTGGACCCACAGCAAGGACCTCGGGGAGCTGAGCGAGCTGCGTTACTCTTACCACGTGACATGTGACGACAACTACCACGGAGAGTCCTGCTCCGCGTACTGCCGACCCCGCAACGACACCTTCGGCCACTACACCTGCGACCAGCAGGGGGCGCGGCGGTGCCTAGAGGGTTGGAAGGGGGACTACTGCACAGAGCGTGAGTCACCGAGGCCCTTCTCTCGCGAGGCCGTGCGCGTGTCTGTCAGCCGCCTGACTCTCCAACTCTGCCCCATCAGCCATCTGTGCCCCGGGCTGCAGTGAGGACCACGGCTTCTGCCAGCTGCCGGGTCAGTGTGTGTGCCGTCAAGGCTGGAGCGGCGAGCTCTGCGACCGCTGCGCCCGCCACCCGGGCTGTGTCCATGGCACCTGCCAGCTGCCCTGGCAGTGCAACTGCAAGGAGGGCTGGGGGGGGCTCTACTGCGACCAAGGTGAGCGTCCATCCGCTTTGTCGTGTGACCGCAGCCGGGGGATGAATTCGTGCTCACGATGCTGGTGGCTTTTGACAGACCTCAACTACTGCACCAACCACAAGCCGTGCCAGAACCAGGCGGCCTGCACCAACAGCGGGCAGGGCAGCTACACCTGCACCTGCACCCCGGGGTTCAGCGGCAAAGACTGCGAGCTCGAGATCAACGAGTGCGACAGCAGCCCGTGCAGAAACGGCGGCAGCTGCCACGTGAGTGCCACTTCTTCACCCGACCCCGCAGGAGTCTGAGCGCAGAGGAGTCAAGACCAAATCTCTTCACAGGACCTGGTCAACGACTACACCTGCACGTGTCCTCCAGGCTTCTACGGCAAGAACTGCCAGAGCAGCGGCATGACCTGCGCCGACAAGCCCTGCTTTAACGGAGGCACCTGCCAAGAGAGTCAGTCCGGGGGCTACCGGTGCCACTGCCCGCCTGGCTTCACCGGCTCCAACTGCGAGAAGAAGATGGACCGCTGTGCCAGCAATCCCTGCGCCAACGGTAGGTGGACCGGTGCGAGTCCGTGAGCGTGACGCCACCTTGTTGTCCTCCACGGCCAAAGACGGGCTCAGCTGCCGGGTCTGTCTCTGACCCGTGGTTGTGGCGGCTCGGCTGACTCGCCTGTGAGAGCGCGGCATGTGTTTGTCTCTGGTTTGAAGTGGAAGCTCCTGGTGGCATCTCAACCACCCCTGGCCCAGGTGCACTTCTGATGGACCACACTGAAAGTCCAAACTGGCCGTGGCAGGTTCAGGCCTGTTGGACTCCCTGTAGAATCACACCAGTCGCAGTGTTGTGAGACTCAGTGAGTGTTTCCATGGACGCGGTGTGGTCCTCCGCCAACACTGGACTGACAGGAGCCTGGCCTGGGTCACGTGACGACCCTCCGCAAACGTGTACGTGACGAGTGTGTAGTTATGTCGTCGTGCATTCTCGTCAGATAACATCAGCCGACTCCTTGTCACGAAGGTTCTTCTTATCAGCGCTTCTTGGAAGCGTGTTGTTTCTTGTTGTTTCCGTTAGAAACACCGCACCCCCTCCCCCCAGCTCAACTGGTTCCTGCATTCCCTTGTTCACGTAGCGAAAATGAAACTAGTAACAATGTTTATGTGAAGTCTGTTGACGAAGAAGGAAGTCGCAATTGTGGGCGGAGCTACGGGACGGTGTAGTGGGGAGGGGGGGCAGATTAGGATAAGAACACAGGAGAGGCGGGGGGTGGCGGGGTCACCGCAGCTGAGTGTTTCAGCGCCCTCTAACTCAGCCGTCTCCTCTGCAGGTGCTCAGTGTCGGGACCTTGGCCACCGGGTCACGTGCCGCTGTCGTCCTGGGTTCACCGGTCTCCACTGCGAAACCAACATCGACGACTGCCGCGCAAATCCCTGCCTTAACGCCGGCACGTGCGTGGACGGCATCAACGACTTCACGTGCACCTGCACGCTGGGCTACTCCGGCAAGGACTGCTCGCTGCGCACCAGCCCCTGTGACCTCTCTCCGTGCGACAATGGCGGCACGTGTTACGCCCACTTCTCCGGCCCGGTGTGCTCGTGCCCCGATGGGTTCATGGGCGCCCGCTGCGAGTACTTGGCCGAGACGACGCCGGCGACGCAGATCTCCGTGGCGCTAGCTGCCGCGTGCGCGATTGGGCTGGCGACTCTGGCGCTGCTGCTGTGCGCTGCCGTCTTCATCGCGCGGCAGCTCCGCCGCGGCCACAGACTCGCAGCCTCGTCGGTCAAGAACGACCTCGAGACGGTCAACAACAACTGCAGCAGCAAGAGTCCGTGGGTCGGCGGGAGCGCGCCGCTGAGCGGCTGGCGGGAGAAAGAAGCCTTCCTCATCCCTGGCGTCGTCAAGCTGTCCAACCAGACCGGCGCGCTGGGAAAGGGAGAGAAAAAGTGCAATCTGACGCAGGAGCAGTGGAGCGCCATCAACTCGTCTCACCTGTAAGGATCCAGAGGCGGCCGAGGTCTGACGTGCCCGCGCGCTCAGCTAATCACCTGCTGCGTTTTTCCCGTTGACAGGAACAAGGCGCTTCCCTCCGTCCTGGCGGGACCCGCGGAGTCGCGCGCGTTTGCCTCTGAGGTGAGAGGATGTCTGACTCAGCAACACGGAGGAACCGCCGTCGACGCCCGTGGATTCTGACCACCTTTCTGTCTGGGTTGCAGGTTTGACTCCAGCGTCTCGCAGCTGCAGAAACCCGTCAAGTCTGTGGCGTCGGGAAGCATCCAACGAATTGCACTTCTTTCTTGGCCAAGATTGGTGTCTTTTCCACCTGTGTCTGGTGCCGCTGTTGCGCTCCATGGTCGCCATGACAACACAGAGAGCAACCGCAAGGACCTGAGTTCGGGTGTCACCAGGAGACCCGTCCGAAGTCTTGTTTGTCTTCTGTTAATTTAAGATGCAATATGTAAATAGAGAGAAATATCTTATTTAATGATGTAAATATTTACGTTAGAGGAAATAATTCTATATTTTTTTTATCAATATTCACGTCTTTATTCATGTTACAGAAATATATTTTTGTTAAAATAAATCCTTATATATCTACTGTTCTTATCAGCGTTCTCTCTCTCTCTCTCACACACACACGCCTGTATCCTTGTGGGGACCTCTCCTGGCCGTCACCCTTTCCCCAGCCTCTCCTCCTAAACTCACCTGAACCGGGACTCGGACCAGACTGGGTCACAGTTATTTGGGCGATTGAATCCTCAAAGTGAACCTCAACCTCGTGGTGTCCGGCAAAAAGTCCCCACAAGCGAGCGTATTTCTAAGAATTGGACCTCACAAGAATAGTGCACGCGCGTGTTTGTGTCTCTATCCTTGTGAGGACCTCTCACGGCCACCACCCTTTCCCGAACCCGAGGTCTCTAAAGCAGCTAGTAGTTATTATTAAAGTTGGAACCGTCAAACTCGGGGCCAAACTTGCTCGGGAAGGCAGGAACAGGAAGTGAGCAGGGTCAGATGAAAGGCTGCAGCTGTCATCACTTTATCATACCCCCCACCCCCCATCCCTTCCTGCTTCCAGGCAGCAGGAGGAAGCTCCTCGTCGTAAATCTTCACGAGAGAGACCGTGAAAAGACCGAACACAACTGAAGCTTATTCTCTTGCTTCCTCGCATCTGAGGAGGCCTGTACTACACGCGCTGTTGTTGGCGTCGGCTCTAACTGACCGTGAAGTCTAGTTTGGGCCTGAGCGCAGTCACGTGCGAGGAAAACCACGTATTTCCCGGAGCCCAAACCCGCGGGTCAGTCAAGGCGTGGGACTCGTCAGGTCGTGGCCACAGCCAGGATTGATGAGCCGGCGGTGCGAGGGCAACGGTGCACTTCAGATTCGAGCCATCGAGTGTCAGGATCTTCACGGGAAAACGGCTTCCCTGTGCGGACGGGTGGAATCCAAGTGGCCACCCAACAACCACTGCCATTCTCACGCTCCGCTTCTCCGTCTGACTCGGCGTGACCTTCGACCTTTCGATCATGAGAAACCAGCTGCGTGACAAGCGGATGTGTCCGCCAGACAGCGCACCTGGCAGCGCGCGACACGCTCCGCTCGCAGCATGTCAAGGCGTACTGCGGGCCACAGCGACCTCTGCTGGAAGAAGCATGCACACACCGGTCGCTTCTCTCTCCCGCTTCCCTGCGCGCGGAAGTCAATGGCACGCATAACGCCTCACTCTCACCAAGACTGAAAGCAGAGTCACGCTGCGTGTGAGCACTTTTGCTCTTTTTCTTTAGCCAACACATACGTCGGTGTTCTTCCGAGTCTCGGGGCGTGAGGTCACCTACGGCCAAGTCACGGTTCTGTGCAGAGACGCAGATCTTCCAACACAAAATGCAGTCGCTGCGTTTGCGTCGCTCGCTTCAGAGTTGCCTCTGAATCCTCCAGCAGATGCTGCGCAGCGGGACGACGCGCCATCACCTTGGCACTGAACTCAACATGAGCAACTCAATCCCTGTTTCTCCCCGGTCAACAACCGCGGCGGGCGCTCGTTCGACTGCAGCCCATGCAAGTCCAACAGAGGACTTGGCAGAGGCCCAGCTGGGGAGCAGCAGCTCGGGTCCGGCTGACGCCACCACGGCCACCAGATGGTGCCATTTCCCCCTTGCAGCTGGACATGGCGCCTGGAGAGCCTCTGTGGGGAGGAAGCAGCAGCAGCCCCTTTCGTTCACTATTTATTCTTCACTATCACTTTTTTTTTCATCCAAAAACGACAGACAGAAAAGGGATTAAAAACGTAAAAGTGGCTCGGCAGCGTCCTGCTGGCCTCAGTGCTCCAGGCGGCCGAGAAAGCGGAGGTTGAGGATCTTGAGTTGCTCGTCCAGTTCCATGCGCACGATGCCGTCGTCTCCGTCGATGCTGAGCAATATGCCAGTGGCCTCGCGGTCTTCTCCCAGAATCACCTTCACCTGAGAAGACCAGGGGCATTAGATCCCAACCCACGTGTCCGACCATGCCAGAGGTGGGCGGGGCCAGCAAACCTTGTTGTTCTTGGTGGGCGTGACCGGCTCCAGGTGGTCACTGCTGATGCTGACCACTTTCTCAGAGTCCTGCATGAAAACAGAACACATGCCACCCTGCGCGCACGCGCACACACGGTGAGGAGAGATGAGGTGAAGTCGGGCGGGGTCACACTCGGCACCAGAGAGCGGCTCTCACCGTGATGCTGCGGATCACACCGGTTTTGCCCATGAGATCCATGAAAGAATCTTTGACCCGGACCAGGATGTCAGTGGTGACCCACTCGCTGTTGCCCTGCTCAATATTGGACCCCGGCGTGTGAGGGTTGTATCCTCCAGGAGAGGGCGCCCCTGGGGTCATGGGGCTGTAGCCCACGGGACTGGGACTGGGACTGGCCTGGACACACAGGAGGGCGGTTCAGGAGTCGGCGCAGACACGGACGGAGGCGTGGTACCTGGTAGGCCATGGGGGACGGCGTCGGGTGGTAACTGGCAGGAGAGTGTGTGTTCTGGTAGCCAACAGGAGATGGTGCCACCTGGTGGTAACTCTGAGGACTGGGACTGGGTTGGTAGGATCCCTGTGGTGAGGGGGCAGCATACGGCGAGTACTGCTCCGTGTTGTACCTGGGGGGGCGGAGCCAAGACAGTCACAAAGCAGAGAAGCAAAGGGCACAGGGGAGGGGCTTAATATGAGACGTCATACAGACTCAGACAGGTTTTTCTTTCTAGTGGGAGGAGGAAACATCTCCACCCGTCTGAAGTCTTGGTTTTTTCACTGGCATGACTGATGAGCTTTGACCCCATGACAATCTGTGGCTGGTCCCCACAGCAGCACAAATGGCCTTCCACTAAGTCTTCTGCAGGACACACATGAATTCCAGAAAATCCATCCTAACACACGGTGCGCAGCGGCTCCGCGTGAGCCCCGACCTGCATTCACGATGGAAGCTGTAAACCTGAGTAGCAGCACGAGTACTTCCAGAGACTTGGGTGACATCACAGTCCTGGAGCATGAAGGGAGCGTCCCATGGCAGCTCCAGGCTCAGAGCTCTGATACAGAAAGCTGAATCTGTGGCATTGGACTGGTGTGTGTGTGTGTTCAGTAAACGTCATTGTTCAACGTCAAGTGTTTTTTCACATTTAAAAAAAAAAAAAAAAAAAAAAAAAGAGTTTAACATGGGGTGAGTCACTCACATGGCAGGGGTCCCAGGGGTCTGCGGGTTGTACTGAGGGTTGACCTGTGGCGAGGGGGCATCTGGGTAACCCGGCGTCTGAGGGTTGGGGGTCCCTCCGTAGCCCTGAGGGGACGGTGACGGCTCGTCGTCGTAGCCAAAGTCGTACTCTTCATCGTTCCTGACAGAGAGAAGCTGGAGGGCTGACACCTCTGTGTGTGTGTGTGTGTGTGTGTGTGTCCTGAAGGGGCTACCTGGAGGGCGTGTTGGGGTTGTTGGGGTCCCAGGCTCCACTCTGACCAGGCGTCCTGCTCCCATCATGCAGAGGGGTTTGGGATCCGTAGTGAGGTGTTCGGCTGCCTGTTTTGGGAGGAGACGTAAGCAGGCAGCAGCGAGGGGCTCCGTCACAGCAGGTGAGCACCAACCGTCATGCAGCGGCGTCTGGGAGCCATACATGGGCGTCCGGGAGCCTGTGGCGTACATGGGCGTCTGAGAGCCGTAGATGGGGGTGCGGCCGTGTGTGGAGGTCATGCCACTGTGCCGCTTGGCTCCCCTGATGGAGACAGGCTCATGAGACAGAGGGCAGACTATGTGTGTATATGTGTGTGTGTGGGTGTGGGTGTGGGTGTGGGTGTGTGGGTGGGGGGGCTCACATGGTGGTCAGGCGCTGGCGGTCCACAGAGATGGTCTGGCAGGTCGAGTGAAGTTCCACTCGAGCTGTGGACTCAGTGGCGTCCTTCACCACTCCGATGTAACCTGGTGCACGCGCTCATGATCAGCACTGCCACGCTCCTGGCTGTGTGCAGAGGGCCGGCTCACCTTTGTATGGTCCCTGGGAGATCCTAACGGTCTGACCAATCAGATCGTTGTCTCGCCGTCCTCTTCCTCGACCCATTCCGCCGCCGCCGCCGCCCCGCTGCTGGGCCCCTGCAGAGGGACATGGGCAGCTGGACATGACTGAGCAACAGACCACCTCGACTCACTCGCTCACTCACCTCCACTGCCGTGGTGTGCAGGGCTGCTGATCCTGGGGCTCATGGGAGCGAAGCCCCCCACGGTGAAGTTGGTGACATCTCTTGGCTGCAAGTGCAGAAATGAGTATTAGCTGGGGAGAGGTGGGGGCTGTTCAAAAACAGCCACAAAACTGAGGCCAGCAGCAGCCAGCAGCTTGGTTCCTGCAGATCACCAGATGACTCACTGATCATTTCTGATGTCTGGATTTTGACCTCACTGACTAAAACCTTCGCGATCATCAGTCAAATCTCTCTCACTGTGTTCCACGTGTTGTGAGAGCAGCGTGGATCAGTCAAGACGCTCCGTATTACGTAGCGTGTTTCCGCTGTTTCCTTGTCAAATGACCATGACCAGACTGTTTCACGTTCCGTTCCAGCCGTGTCTCAGCTCCGTCATCGGTTCACATCTGAGGTGAGGATGCTCGTGAACAGGTCCAGGCTTGCTGCCCCAGTGTGTTGGGTCACATAGCCGCTATTTTGCGCAGAGCGCCCCTGCTGGGGGGCATGGCCTGAGGTGCAGGGGTGGCAGGCTGCACAGCAGGGGGCGAGACAAACCTCAAGTGTGAAAAGCCACTGACCTTGGAGCCCCCAGCCAGCACCAGGTGTCGAGTCTTGCAAACAAACATTCCTCCATTCTCCACCAACTTCTTACAGTGAAGGAATGCAAATCCACGGAACAGATGCCGGATCTCTCCCTCGCGACCCTGCAGGACCAAGACCAGCATCAGTGCGTTGAGTGTGGCAAGTTTCAAAACGAGCTTTAGTCACAAGTAAGTTCTTCATCTTACGTCAATGAGATTGATTCACTCTGAAAACCTTCCACTGCGAGTGAGTCAAGTAGTGACAGTGAAGATTGAAGACCAGGAGCCAGGGTTTGCACGACACGTAAATGTTGTGGCCACACCTTCAATAATTGTGATTTCTTCTAAATACACACGTTAACATGGTTTGAATGAAGTCGTGCAGGATTTCTGTCTACAGAGCGAGTCAGGAGTCAGGTCAGTTGGCTCGGATGCCCGCCACAAGTGGAGTAGAGTGGAAAACAATAGAGGAATTACAAAGCAGAAATGACGTAAGGATGATGAGAGTAATAATGGCAATGTTTTGATGGGACAAAACCAACACTGACTTTGTAACGACTAACATCATTCGTACACCATCATGACATCAAGTCCTGCAGACTTTGTCACATGTAGTGGAGGTGGGGAGTGAGTCTGCGTCTAGTATGTCTTGCTCTTTCAGGGTAAAATAGCAGGTCCACCCATAGCATGGAGTTATTATGAATATTTGCCATTTCTCATCTGGGACACACGACAAATGGGTGGTAGCTGTAGAGTGTGCCACGGCTTCAACCATTCATCTTTTCTTTCTACTTCAGAAGACCTCACTGGTCTCCTGTTTTCAGATGCACCAGAGCATGTCTGCAGTTCAGCACATCTGATCACTGCCAAGCACCGACCTACTTTCCTGTTCCTTGACAATGAAGCCAGATGGAATTAAGAATGGCAGGATCACAAGCAGCCATGGCTTCCTGATTGTCAGTGGACTGTGTAGTTGGGCTGGCCAATTGATCCAATTTTTAACCGGGATTGCGACGACGTCCTCCTACCATGATGAAAGCGTGATAATCGCCATGAAACGATATTTAGCCGGACACCTGTCTCATTCTGTCCCTGTGGAAGTTGCCCGGTGGGAGCCTGCGACACAGAGGGAGACGACCCAGTCGTCTGTACCAGGGCGGCATGGTTGTCAGAACCTCAGAGGAGCAGACGCTCATCCAGCGCTCTTGAGTCACAGCAGCAATGGCTGCTGCTTGTTGGAGATGTTACGAAAAGCAGTGATTATTCGCTCGACCTGAGACAGGGCTGATGAAACCAAGTGCTCCTCGTCATTCTTCACGCTGCAGAGACGCAGGACGAGCACACAAATATGGAAGCTCTATAATCACTGGAGTGACTTCTTCATGATCTCATGAAAAACGACTAATAGAAGCTTGCAATGGCATCTGACAACAGAAGCCCATCCATGCATCCCAGCCAAGTGTCGGCCGGTCCACCGTGTCGGCTCCACTGTTCTCTGAAGCCAGGCCATGCAGACGGGTGTTTCAGGTTCAATAGACCGTTCAATTATTATCTATATTAAACACGTGATGTTTCATTGGAGTTCATTGTTCAATAAAGTTTGAAAGTTCAATGATAGTAAAATCAAACCATTATGCCACTATTTTGAGATTTGTTGAACAGTGGTGAGTATGATGTGAATCAAAACAATGGCTGATCAGCATCTTTTGAGTGAAGTCATGTGTCGTGAGCAGGGTGCTCACACGGGACCATGGAGTGCCCGCCATGTCTCCCAGTGGTCTTAGTGCTCTGGAGGGGTCTGGTGCCTACCGAGTGTGGTCCATCAATCACTTTGACAATATCCTTCACGTGGATGTTGTTTTGTTCCGAGTCCAAGGCCACAGCAAAGCGGTTGTCCTTCCTGCGATTTACCGCTTGATGGCGCACAGTCAGCACCTTCCCATGCATGTTGAGGACCTGAACAGCATAGAGAACAAGCAAGTCAGAGTGATGAGTGACGAGTGCCAAGTCACTCATGGAGCACAGCAATACCTGAAAGGTCTCCCTCTCCAGGCGCACGATGACTCCAACCGTCTGTGGATCCAGCTGGACCAGCTCCCCCCACTCGTGCTGCCCACCTGCATCAACGCCAGACGCCGTCTCTGAGCAGAGCTGCAGGTCTCTGGGCAGAACCTTCAGCTGCATTATATGACAAGGTCAGTGAAGGGACAGGTTGACGGTCATATTCCAGCCTTTGTGTACCTGAAGGCATCACCCTACCTCGTGCATGGTGAGGTCAGAAAAGAGAATGACAAAGTTCTCCTCCACTCTGACAATGAGTCCTGTGTCTCCTTCATAGCGCCCCGCAATGACTTTGACATGGTCACCCATCCTGAAGTACTTCTTCAATTCATGAGCCGGGAACTCCAGCGGATCCTGCACAGGTGCCGTGACAGATGAGAGCAGTCCAAAGGTACTGCACGACGTCCTTGTGACCACTTCTGCCATGACTCATACTCGCTTCTCGACGCCAACTTTTTCATCGCCTGTCGGCAAAGCACTCGTGCCTCAGCCACACTTGCCTTCAGATCCTCGTGCTTGGGCATGATGGTGATCTTATTCCCGTCCACGCTGAGAATCTTGCCTTGCAAGTTGATCAACTCTCCCTCACACACCTCCACATTGTCTCCAGCCTGTAAGTTGTGCTCTCGTTCTTTTCCTAAACACACAAACAAGAATTATTCCCACAAGCATACGTACACAGACTGTTGATTCTTTCACACCTGACTCCGTCACCACCTCCAGATCAATTCCTTCAGGTTGATCTTCAAACTTCTCCAGTTCTGATAAGGTGGGTTTAACTCCATCTGTGATCTGACAGCAACGTATGATTAGTTTTATGGTTATTTTAGGTTTATTTTTACACTTCACAGGCCAAGTCTTACCACAGCAGACATGGCAAAGCTCTTGAACAAAAACCCTTTGCGGCTGTAGCGGTTTCCCTCAAAAATCATGAAGTCTCCATCGTGACTGACGTCTCCACCCAGAGACCTGTAAATCAAATTTATTTTTCTCAAATTTTCACCAAAACATGACACATTAACAAACCAGTAGCACACATGCAGGGAGCTGCACAGAAGTCAGGTCTAAAATAACATCTCGAACCAACCTATTCATTCCTTTGTAATTCTTTAGACCAGTGATTCTCAACCACAGGGCCGTGTGAGATGCCCAGTTTTAATACACTAGCCATGTGGTGACAGTAGTGAGCAATGTTCTGTCATTTTTCATGTGTCTGAGCAAAGCCACAAACTCTCTGAGCGGTCACCCGGACCACTGTGAGCGACTCGTCATCGGCTGTGTAATAGTTTATAACAGCGTCAAAATATTTAAAAATGTATTTCCAATTTGTGTAATTCACATTGAGGAATGGAACATGTGTGAAATTTTATATTTTTTTATGTAAAAAATAAAAGCATTCAATTGTTTTTGAATTGTGTATGCATGTATATATATATATATATATATATATATATATATATATATATATATATAGATAATACTTCTAATTAAAACAACTCTAGTCTACGAAAAGAAACTCTTTGAAAACCCAAACTGTGAAATTGAGCGGGAACTTCAGGTTTTGAGAGCACAATACATGGAAATATCTTCCTCTAAAGCTCTTGCCAACTTATTGAGACTAAAACAAACTTTCTATGACCAAGGAGAAAAACCTGGTAACTTTTAGCTTGGAGAATTAGACAATTACAGACAGAGAGAGCAGTAACATCCATAATTGATAAAGATGGAAATAATATCATTGATCCAAGTGAAATTAATGTAAGCTTTTCAAACTTTTTTAAGAATTTGTATAAATCTGAATCAAATTTAAATCAGCATAATCCAAAAATATTTTTAGATGGCATTGACATAGCTTATATCCCTGACAAGGTTAGAGAAGACCTGGAGACTGAACTGACAATTGAAGAATTGGCCAATGCAGTAGACAATATGAAATCTGGTAAAGCAGCAGGTCCTGACGCTCTGCCCTTGGATACTTACAAGAAGTTTCAAACTCAACTGTTGCCCCCTCTGTTTGACATGATATTGGAGTCATTTCAAAATGGCATGCTCCCAACATCACTCAAAGAAGCCATGATTATATTACTTTCAAAGCCTGGAAAGCCTAATCATAAATGTGAACATTTTAGACCAATCAGCCTTCTGAATGCAGATGTTAAAATATTGTGTAAAGCTCTCGCGAAGCGATTAGAAGTGGTTTTACCGGGTATTATTAATAATGATCAAAAGGGGTTTATTAAGGCTCGACAGGGATTTCACAATGTTAGGAGAGTGCTGAATATACTCTATAGTCAGAGAGAGAGACCAGACACTGCATTCTTATCACTGGATGCAGAAAAAGCATTCGACAGGGTCGAATGGTCTTATTTGTTTGACATACTTAAACGCTTTGGTTTTGGACAGGTTTTCATAAAGTGGGTAAAATTGTTGTACACAGATCCAAAGGCAGAAATTCTTACAAACAATACAATATCAAAACCAATAGGGATTGAGAGAGGACGCCGACAAGGTTGCCCTCTTTCACCATAGAACCTTTGGCTTTGGCCGTCAGGGCCCACCCACAGTTGAATGGAATTATTATGGGTAAAACAGACCACCGTATTGCTTTATTTGCGGACGATGTAATAGTTTTTCTCACCAATTTGGAAATATCTCTATCAACCTTGAATAAAATCATAAATACATTTGGTAGCTTCTCAGGTTATAAAGTCAACAATTCTAAATCATCGCTGATGTTGCTGAACTCTCAAGAAAGGTCTAACTACACACAACAAAAAGGTGAATTTCAATTGGTCGATCAGTTTACATACTTGGGAATAAAAATTCAGTCAAATGTGTTTGATGTTGTCCAATCAAACTACAAATTAGTAGTGGACGAAATCACACATTCAACCAACAGGTGGACCTCTCTGCCAATATCTTTGTCCGGAAGGATAAATATCCTAAAAATGAATGTACTTCCTAAACTGTTATACTTGTTCCAGAACATACCTATTCCACCTCCTTCAAATCTATTTTCTATGTTAAGGAAAATATTTCTAAAGTTTCTTTGGAATAACAGACGACCCAGGTCCCGTTTGTCACTTCTGCATTTGCCATACGACAGAGGTGGGCTTCAGTGTCCAAACCCTCTTTGGTATTACTGGGCTTCACAGTTAAGAACCACCATGTTCTATTTTTCAAAAGAAAATCCTCCTGTTTGGGTAGAAATGGAATCCATATCTTTAAATTGGGGTTTTCCTTTATACCTGTATTCTTCAAGTCCTTCAAAACTTTTAAGAAGAACATCAAATCCAATAACCAAAAACATGGTGAAAGTATGGCATGAAGTTAGGAAATACTAGCTCACTATCTGGCTTTAGCCCCATTTGGGGAAATGAAGAATTTATCCCAGGTAAGTCAGACATTGGTTTTCAGTTCTGGGCTAACCAAGGATTACAAAAAATAAAAGATCTCTATAGAAGTAGTGGTAACAAATTGATGTCATTTGGAGAGCTTAAAACTAAATTTAATATTCCCCAAAATCACTTCTTTAAATTTCTACAAATTCGGAACTTTATTCAAGTTAACCAGAAACAATCTTTAGCCCTTCCCTCAAGCACATTAATAGAAGAAGCTATGACCAACGATTGCTGGGGGAAAAAACTCATCTCTAGATTTTATGATCTTCTGGTAGATGGTTCCCCAGAGTCCTGTGAAGCTAAACTTCTATCTTGGAGGAATGATTTGCAAGAGGAGGTGTCACTGGATGAATGGCATTCAGCCTGTAAAAAAGCCCAAACTCGCACAATTAACAGTCTCCTAAGGATATTACAATACAATTGGCTCATGCGTACATATGTCACTCCAGAAAAACTCAATAGATTCAATGGGAATATTCCTGATTTATGTTTTAAATGTGGTCAACATAAGGGAACTTTTTTTCATTGTGTCTGGCAATGTGCCCACATTAATAAGTTCTGGTTTGATGTCAAATGTAAGACTGAAGAGATCCTATGTACACAAATCAAATTTGATGCTAAAATGTTTTTATTGGGTATTTATCCTGCAGGAAATAACTACACCAAATGTCAACGGATATGTATGGATCTTTGTTTTTCGGAAGCAAAGCGCATGATCGCACTGAAGTGGAAATGTGTAAATCCTCCAAGTATTCAAAACTGGTTAACTGAACTGAGCTCCTGTGTTGCCATGGAAAAGATGTCTTTTTTGATCAAAGGGAAGGAAAGTGTTTTCAAAGGGATCTGGGGTTCATTTCTTGAATATCTCAAACATGGAAATCTAGACTAATGTGGACTGATGTTAAAAGATCCTCTTGCCCTTTGCAACTTGATGCTTGTTACATGCAACTATATGTACAAGACGGACATTGTACGTTAAGTAAACAATTGTTATTTACTGTTTTTTTATTTTTAATTTTAATTCTGTATTTTGTTTCTTTTTTATTTTTTTATTTTTTTCTTAACCACGCTGAGTTTTTTTGTAAATAGGTTACATAAATAATAGTTGGGTTTTGTTGTCACACAGCCAAGATCTTCAATGTGTATGTGCATTTATATGATTATTATTGTGGCTGATATAAATGAATAAAAATTTAAAAAAAAAAAAAAAACTCTAGTCATTGAAGGCACATTAGACCATTGAGGGCGCTGGACATCAAAGAACTTCAAGCAACTTTTACAAACATTAAATCTCAAACGGATTGATAAGGCATGTGTGTGTTGTGAGACTGAATTTTGTCCACTTGAGGCTACCGTACTCTCCGAGCGCTCCTCATGGAGTGGTGAGCCTGTGTAGATCAGGCTAAAATGAAGAACAAACAGATGTCTTAACCCTAACCCCGGCTCTGGGCATGTGCACATTTTGGACCAACCACGAGCGACTTCAAGAGAAATCACATCAGCCAGCTCCAATAGTTCACTTCAAATAGCAGCTATTTTAGTTGCTGCTAGTTCTATTGTGTATGTGGCGGTGTCACTCGGCGGACGGTCTTAAGCACCACTGCACCGAAGGACCTGTGGAAACGGCCGGTTAAGGACACACGCGGTCAAACAGCGCAGTCAGCGCCTCACTTTGTTGATCTAATGTCGTAAGGCTTTATTTCTTGACGGCAAGAAGGCCTGTATTCCAGAAATTGCGGCAATTTATATTCAATTCAGAATTAATTTTTGTTGCGTACAGTAGATATTTTTGTGCGCCGAGATCTATCAGCTGTGCGCACGCGCGCAGCTTAGAGGGAACTTTGGTAGTGAGTCAGTGAACTGACCTGACCGCTGCACGTCTGTGATAGTGACCAGCTATGGAGAAGTTCTTGGAAAGAAACAGTGATAAAGTGGTGGTGCCCCCTACAGCGAACACTGTTCACCTGTTCTTAAAATAAATGAAAAGATTTTATGGCGATACTTTCATTTACAATTGACTTACCTTCTTTAGAGCGTATTTTTGGAAAAGAAAATATTTCAGGATGTTTAGATGGTGGTTCAGTAATTGTGAAATCAGAAATCACAGTAATGAATCAGTTCTAGGTCAGTCCAGTTCTAAGCTGGGTCCGAGATCAAAAAGGTTCAGAAGACGACGGCTCAACCAATTTGGGGAGAATTTAAACTGTGATTTATTCTGTCATTATTGCAACTGAGCACACTATTTTTGGGGGGTGGCCAACTGACTTTCTGCATTATGTCCTACACAAGTAACAAACCATTCTATACTGACCGGCGCCACACATCTGCATTGAACGCACTCCAAGCACCTCTACCAAAGTCAAGACCAGTGAAGATGAGCGCTTGAGTGCGAGTACCTGATTTTCTCAGCATCAAACAGCCTCTGAGTCGGTCTCTTGAACTTCTTTCTTTTAGCGAACCAGTCTTTCTACAAAACAGACACATGGCTTTATGACATTGAATGAGTCTCATGGAGATTGACATGGAGATCTTACCAGACTCATCTTGGCCTTGATGCGGTCCAGATCAATGCGTGGTATCATTTTCAAAGAGATGGTGTTCTGACTCGGTTCAACATAGTCAACCTGGCATACACGCGACAGCAATTGAAGCCCACGATGATCAACAGTACAGGCAAATCAGTTCTTCCAAAACTAGACAATGAAGATCTCTTCGGATTGTGGACTGGTAGAAGATCCCGGTACCTGTGCTATGTCATCCTTGTACAAGCCTCTCTTCAGCCTCACCCAGGACTTGGCCTTCAGGTTGGTGACCTCTTTCACCACCTTTAAGACATCCGTCATCTCCTTGATGGGAACCATCTGCTGATTCCAGAATCCCATCCTAAGGTTTCCAATGCCCTCGATGGCAGACTTGACATGTGTCTGTTTGTAGGACTCTACGTAGATGTAACCCTTTACATGGTCCGGAGCAACCACAGATTTGATTTGGAGCGGCTGCAGCGAAAGAGAGTGAGTAAATGTGGCCACGACACCTGCAGGCTCCCACCACTTCTACCTCACCGTGTCAGTGAACTGGTAGGCAATGAACTTCCTCATCAACGCAATGGCTGTCGCTCGCTCCTCGCCAATCTGAAAACACATTCATTCATTTACTGTGTGCATGACGTAACATAATTTCCGGACTATAGAGCGCACCACAATATTAGCAGCACTCACTAAATTTCAGAAGGAAAATGGATCTTGTTCACATGGCGCGGGTGCAGTGGTGCTGCCTGTGCCATTGAAAGGTCAGTGGTGCACACGGGTTAAAAACGCTTTCCAAGATGAGTTTTGAAAGCGGGCTCGAGCAACGAGACTGACTCATGAAACAAACTGTGCAATGTTCTGAACTGGAATCATGAGCTCCTCACATCTTTTATTCACACTAAAGCACTCAAAATGCACTGTTTTTGCCCGTGTGCCCGAAGGTCCGACACCACTGCCGGTCTCAGTGCCTGCTTCTCGATTCCAAACCTCCGGGAGATTGGCTCTGTTGTCGGAGCTGAGGACACATGGGTGAAAATAGCGCATTTGGACTGCCATTTTATTAAAAAAAAAAAAAAAAAAAAAAAGCCTTCGATTTCAGCCTGTAAAAATCCATCTAGTAGCCGAGCTTTTGTACAAGTCGCAAGGGTCAGGCGGCGAGGAAAAAGTAGCGGCTTATAGTCCGTTTTTTTTGGGTGTGTTTCACAAACCTTACACTTGACAGTCCACAGATTAGGGTCTCTGATGAAGAGAAGGTAAAGGTCAGGGTTAGTCAGGATCTGTCAACTAACTGGAAGAACTACTCAGGTTTGTGTCATGATGACATACTTGACACCAGGAAGAAGCTGCTGCTGGGTGATGTCATCAGAGAGCTCCTCAGAACCCCCAGAAAAACTGCAGGTCACCACGGAAACATGACATCGCGCTCAGGATCACAAGACAAATGACATGAGGTCAAGCAACTCACTGTTCACCGACAGACGACTTGGCGTATTTCCTCATGTAGTATTCCCCAAGCGCCTCTTCCCTAGAGTCTCTGTTTCATACACACACAGGAATACATTCTGATAAATGCTGAAAAAACAGTTTACACACACACACTCACGCTTTGTATTTATATCCTTGTTAGGACTTTCTGGATGCTTCTCATTGTCATAATACGTTTTCCCCATGCCCTAAACTTAAGCATCCAAAACTTAACCATGAGTCTAACCAAACTGAAACCCATTAATAGCTAGTCTCCATCCTCAAATTGAGACTCAAACAAAGACCTGTGTAATGGTCCTAACTAAGCAAAATGTCCTCACAAGAATAGCTATACCAATGCCACATGCACTCACACATTTCAAAACATGTGACTGAGTCACCTCCAGAGATTCTGCAGTCGCCGGGATCCAGAGTTATCTTCATCGAGAACAACGTTGTCGATGTTCGACACTGAAAAACAATTTCAGGAAATTCCGTCAAATGTTGGTTCTCCATCAGTCTACAGCAGGCCTGGCCCACTAGTCTGAGGCTCAGAGCCCCATTGTTTTACTGTGTTGTGGTTAAAGCTCATCCAGGTTGAGTCACATGTCCAGCGTACGTCTCTTGTGCATGTACTTTTCAAACTCCTCCACTTGACCCTGATCCTCCTGGAAATATCAAGTGCCGTAGATAGAAATGTGGGCGCCATTGATTTGACTCCTCTATGTTTGGACGTGGCTCCTGCCACCAATAACGTGGCCCCGCTCTGTGTGTGTGTATGAGTCACGCCGCAGACTGGAGCGTCTCCTCTTCACTCCACTGAATTCAACAATGAACCACAGGTGAAACACATGCCAGACCTTTAGTTGAGGGAAGGACAGAGTCAAAGGTGGAACTGAGTCATGTCAGTGGTGTTGATGGTGGATCTGATGAGCCTCCAAGTCTGAGGACCACCACTCACATCGCCATTGAACGTGTGGCGATGTTTATTGTTTATGTTTCAAAGTGAAACGCAGGTCAAAGTTTTTGAACAATATTGTGACATCTGTATAAACCATCATCTCAATAGCAACTTGACCACAACCGCAGCCAGTGCAGCGGCTCATTTGGCGAAGAGCCGGTGAAACTGGGGAACGAGCTGCATGTGGCTTGGGAGCCTCGAGTTGGCCAGGCCTGGTATAGAACCAGTTCATACTCAGAGACCTGTTTGGCTGCTGGCATCGACTACTTATAAATTGTTTTTCATGTTTAAAAAAAACTAGGATGAAAGGTAAACACAAACCTTCTGCTTCTTCTTTACGACGTTAGCACCAGTAGAATCCACAGGTGCAAGAGATGGCGGTGGGAGGTCCAAATAGAAAAGAGATCCAGATTGAGGGGACGTGAGGAGAAAAAACATCAGGCGGCAGCAGCAGCACAAGGCATGATGGTGAAACACATGGACAACAGTGAATGACGATGATGACTGATGTGGTTCTGCAGCAAACTGTCCAGACCAAGCCCAGGTCAAGACCAAGTCCACATCCACATCCAAGCCCAGGGTCAGGTTAGCAATGCAATGTTACCAGGACAACAAGCTCACTGTGGTTTACAGATGAAGCGCAGCAGGGGGCTCATCACTTATGCTTATCCTGACCAACCAATCATGGAAAAATACGAGGAGGATTCAATCACAATAACCCTAACCCAGGAGCAAATGGAGTAGCCGACCAAGACAACAGCTTTGCAGGGCTGGTAACCAACCGGTAGGTGCCTTATTTTTGCAACTCATTACAACCAGGAGCCACTGTGACATCAAAGCTCTTTGACAACCACTGGACTGTGAAGGCTCTTCACCCGTGGTTTCCACTGAAAGTGTTGGCAGCACACTATGATGCTGCAGAGCACAGCTGATGCCGTACCAGACACACAGACCTCACTTGCCAGAGTTGAACGATTCCTGTTCAGTCATCAGCAGACTGCCGATTTTGAGAAGTCTTCACAATATTTGTACAAAAACTGCACAAGCTTTGGAGATTATTAGTCGGCCAACACAAATACTACTGATGACTCAGCCTCACTCCTCTCACGCACTCCCTCACTGTTCCCACAAAGCTGGTTTATTGTGGTCTTTAAACCCCTACAGTACACCACCATCAGAATCAGAAAAAAAAACCTATTAATCCTGAGGGAAACTTTGTGATATCCAACAATGTTGCATTCCTAGTGAGGACAACGGAACTGAGCCACTGCAGAGCTGCCCCACTGCCACGTCTTGAACTTGCCACACCAGTCAGGCTACAGCCACGCAGATGCTTTCGGTGGAAACCAGGAAGTGAGCTTTGCACATACTCCAGCTACAAATTCCTTCTGTCTCACGCAGACTAGTGAAGGTCCTAGAGGCTGTGCTGCTCAGCGCCCCCTGCTGTAATGGAGCCAATCACAATCAGCTGGCATGAGTACATGGATGGTTCCGATCTGTCAGGCGGGGAATTACCGTTGACTGAAGAGGACAGGCGTGACAGAGGGAAAAAAAAAAACAATCCAACAACAAGAGACACTTCAGTCCAACAACAAAGCCAAGTGCCAAAGCCCAGCCCACCAGCACAAGATCACACCAGACATGCGACATTCAGATTTCAGAGGTCTGGGTACACGTGACAGTTGATCCTAGCCTAGAGGCAACATAGGAGCTTTAACAGTCACATTCTGAATCCAGAATGCAGAGCGTAAATGGATACGATCGAATGACAGATTTTGTCAGTTGTTGTGTTGGTGATCAGTGCGGTATGGTAGTTGAATTATTAAACATCACATTTCCATTAAAAAAAAGCAAACATGCAGAATCATCCCTGACATACTGGTATACAAAGGAAATCATGAAACAGGAAAAACACATCCTCACCTTTCTCAAGGATGTCTTCTGCTCCATCCTCCCATTGTTCCTCTTCGTCCTCATACTCATCATCCACATCTGCAAAAGCACAATGTACACATCACAAACCTTTCAGTAAAATCATTGCCACATACGGTTCCCACTCGGTACGGGCAACGTGGACCAAAAAAATGTATAACGATAACTTCCCATAATTATCACAGTAAATCCATGTTGCTTCTCTTTCATGTGTTGGACACTACAGTCTCTCTTGACACCGTTTGATGATGGAACACATTAATGGAGTTTGTCTCCAACATCATGGTTTGTTGATGTCTCAATACAACAGTGAACTAAGTGCAGAGATGAGAAACTCAATGTTTCACGTGCGGGCAGCGGGAGACCTGTCGACCAGTGTCATGATCCAAGGTTCCCTGGATTCAACATCACTTTCAAACGACCACGGTGAACCACAGTCCACCACACTCTCCACAGCTGTCACACGCCGCGGAGCTGGAGAGCGCGGCGCCGCCACCCTCTCCTCATGTTCACGTGTGAAGGTCCAATGCAGCCAGTGAGCCGCGGGTTTATGGAGTTTAAGGTGAGCTGCAGAATTGTCACTGTGGAGATTGTGTTTGGCAATATATTGTGTACGGTGAGTTAACGACCATCCCTAGTTCCCACACAAGTTAAAGAAACCGAGTTTAGCGAGACATAAATCAGACATGTGGCAGTCAAGTTCCTCACCAGCTTCGTCAAGGATATAGCCTCCATGTCTGGGCTTCTTTCTGGGTCTGTCTTCGTCATCTTCGTCCTCTTCATCATCATACTCATCCTCATCCACCAGGTCCTCGCCCTCTTCCTCTGCTGCCTTGTCGCTGCCCACCGGACTGCCCCCGTCCTCCTAGACAGAGAGCCATTTGAGCATTCAAAAGTTGAAATCACACCTAGTTCTGTTCTAATGGGCTTTTCCAAGTGCGTTTGGCTCAAAAGTCTGACATGTGAACATAAGCAAAGCGGGTTTTGGCCACGAACTTGATCCCGGCTGGAGAGCAGCACCTGGTCCCAGGAAGCTCTCCGCGGGGGTGAGTTTCTCGCCTCACGCGACAGTGTAGCTGTGCACAGCGCGACTGCCCCTAAAGTTGATGAATGCGGAGCAGCAAAGGGTCTGATGGCTAACATGGTCCAAAAACTACTCTGCAAAGTCCCAGAACACTGAGGCGGGCAACCACAGCAACATTTCATTTGGTGGTATAATTAGTGGGTTACCTGTTGTTCAAAACACCTGCATGTCATGTTTTTAAATTAAACACTGTTACATGACGTCAGTGTATTTAAATACAACATTTGAGCACTTTGCAATAATAGCGCGATAAAAACGATCACCGTTGGGTGGCATCACCGCTGAATTCCCAGGTTTAGCGACCGTGTTTTCACGCCTTCATCAGGTTGTTGCTGAAGCTTTGTACACAACATGAAATGAAAAGTGGACGTAGTCCGTAGTCTTCTAGTCTGGTGCGAGAAGGGAGGGGTAATCGGAGCAACAGCTAACCAATGACGGGCGGCCAACAAGTCCGAGTCAACTTAATCTTTCGACGCTTCATGTTAGCGGTTTGCGAGTTTGAGTTGAAGCTACGTTAGCATTAGCCACGTTAGCATACCTCATTCTCCTCCACCTCCTCCGCCTCGCCGTCGCTGCTGCGGTCGCTTTGGTTGTCGGAGAAGTCACTGTCCTCGCTGTCAGACATGTGGAGTCTGGGAACGAAACATCAAAATGTGACAGGAACGACTCGATATTTCCGTGTTGTTGATCTATTAGCCCGAGAGTGCGCCGAGTTAGCCTTTAGCAACAGTTTCGCTTTCAGGTTTAAACAAACGAGCCACACGTCGACCATGAGTCAATTTTGAATAAATAAATTCACCTCTTATTGGGCCTTACTGGGAGACAGTTGGTCTAAAATAGCGATTTGATTGTTAGCTTCCCCTGACGCTGTGACGCTCTAGCTCAATTTGAACATTCGCGAGAGTTGGTGGGCTCTCGCGAGAGATTGTTGGACGCGAAGATGAACCACTTTGACTTTTTTTTTATTATGACATTTGTCGGTTTGTCGTTATAAGCACACATACAATGGCCATGTCTAAACTCGTACGCATCTTTGATACATGCGTGCAAGACGATTTTATTGCAAGTGTCCCTCACACTGTGCTGTCCACGTCAGGCGCTCAGCCACAGACTCCGCTCTTGAGTGACAGCCGCATGTTTCGGTGTATTTCATGGGGCATATCTGTGTCTGGGCGATAGTTTAGCTCCTCGCCATGTTAGAATGACGCACTTATGTCCACAGATTGACTACAGTCGCGGAGACACACCGTTTGGCTGCGTTTGAAGGATTTCAGTATGACGTGACTGCTCTTCATGGAGAGGCGCAGATCTTTGTCGCGACAGCGAGCCGCGCGAGTGACGTCACCAAGGGCCTTCAGTCGTCCCAGACAGTTCCGGTCCGGCTGCCTCAACAACGAACCTCATTTCGAGTCCCAGATATGAACAGCGTGGGCGAGGCTTGCACGGATCTGAAACAGGACTACGACCAGTGCTTCAACCGCTGGTTCGCCGACAAGTTTTTGAAGGGAGACCGGAGCGGCGACCCGTGCACCGAGAGCTTCCGGTCCTATCAGCGATGTGTGCAGAAGGCCATCAAGGACAAGGAGATCCCGGTGGACGGGGTGGACTTCATGGGGCCCAACAAAGAACGGCCGGAGAATTAGCGGAGGCTGGAAACGGACTGTGGTGGGCGCAGCCGCAGACGGGAACTGTCTGTCTGTCTGTCTGTGTGGAGCTTCTGCTGGACGCCAGCGGCTGGAGTGCACGTCCGACTTGCTCCCTCTGTGAGCCTCCAAGAGTCCAGCTGACGTCATGGCCGCAGACCTGGCGCAGTTGACACCTTTTATGAAACGGCGGCGTTGTTGACTAACAAAAAGCCACAGAGTTAAGAAGCGGACTCGCCAACTTCTTTGCCTTGTGTTTTCTTTCTTTGACTGCAGTGGCTGCCGACGTCTTGACCTTTTTGACCTCGGAGCCCCACAGATGGGACTGGGACCTGAAGTGGTGTGTCACTCCTGTTTTAACTTTGGTTTCTGTTTTGACACGGTAATCCACCTTGTCAAATGACATGTAACTTGTGCGCTCATCCAACTAGTCCAGCATCTCAGAACCCTCCATAATTACGTCATAATTACATCGACAGAAGACGTCAAAATAAACAAATAAACTGCAGACAAGACACAAGTGAAGTGCAAAGTCCAGTCATTGTTTTCAAATGAAGCGTTGCTCTCACACATGCATACTGCACACATGACCTGAAACATAGAGCGCGACACTGCATGTCCTGCTGTCTGTGACAAGCAAACAACTGGCCAACTCATGGAGCCGCAGACACTTGAGGATTTTCTCATCCTCAAGTGTCTGTCAGAGACTCTGCTGACCCTCAGAGCACATCACATCAGCGGCAGATTCTCTCACAGCTTCTTCCAAGCCTGGAATCTCGCGGGATCTCAGCGAATAAAAATGAGGTGGAAACGTCACAACAAGAGGAAAACACAACTGTGTGGGTCGAAAGGAAATCCAGAAGAAACTCCATCGTAACTCAGTGACAGGAGCTGAAGCCTGCAGATGGAGCAGGGCGTGAATGAAAGGACCGGGTGAGCACAGCTGCAGACTGGAGCGAGACTTCTCATGTTTGGAAACCCCAGTCACTCTGCCCACCCGCATGGCTGTCCACGATGATCTTTCTCAGAAGCAAATATCACCGTCATTGCAAAAAAAAAGTGCACTTCTCCAGCCTCAGTTCCCCAAACCTTCAATATCAGTCGAGCTGGAGATGACTTCCCTCAACCCACTAAACAAGTGGGCTTCCGTCACACATGCGATGACACGGCAGCATGGGAAGCCAGATGGAGGTGTCTCCCTGACCGAGGACACCTGGACCTCCAGTCCACACTGTGTGAGGTGCAAACTAGTGTTGGTCCTCTCCCAGACAGCACATATACTGGGTGGAGGTCTTGAGCATTCATTGAACAATATACCGGGAATAGCAGGGGGGTGGGTTCAAACTACGCAGCACCATGGCTGACGGTGAGATCATCCAGCAAGTGTCGAGGCATACTGCTCCTCGGACATGGGGCAGTGTCTGACTGCTTGTGTTTTGGTGAAGCTCGGATTCAGGTGCTGTTAAAGTGGTGGAAAATACATTTATTTCAAAAACATCAGGGATCGGTTGATGCCAGAAATATAACAAATAAATAGAGAAGCGGCAATGAAACAAGTACATAAACCATAACCGACTGAATAAACAAAGAACAAGTACGTTTCACTTCTGGTTGGTCCCTTATCAGTGGACACTGTCCATGAATCCATGAAGGACTTGGCCCTTTTTCATGTCTTGTTCCAAGGAAAAGACGAAGACGGGTGCATTTCAAAGTGGCGGGGGTCCATGGCGGCTGACCCCACTGACCTTCTCCTCGGCTCCTCCTGGTACTCGGACATTTCCGAAGTTCTTCTGCTGACTTGGAGACAGACTGAGACGGGCAGTGCTGAAGGACGTGATGCACCCCCTGCTGGTGATCTGCAAGTTTACAGTGGTGGCATAGCTGGCGCGCACGAGGGCCGGCCTGCCGCATGCAGCAGCGTGGCGGCTGCTCGCCTCGACACTGGCTTGATGAGGGCGCTGGTCCTGCTCCAAACAGATGGAGGCTCTGCCCGGGCAGGCTGGCATGATGTAGGGACAGATCAGCTGACTGCGGCAGTGACCTTCGTCCAGATGCTGCTCCTGGGCTCCTGGAGAGCACCTTTCTGGGGGGCCCTCCCAAGAGCCACTGCCTATGTGGTCCCCAGAGTCCGACCGTGAAGAGGGTGGTGTGGTGTTGGTACCTTCCTTCGCTGGAGACACTGAGGATGTGGGCTTCTGTCCTCGGGTTGGAGGAGAGCCCGATCCTGGAGGGGCTTCAGAAGGGGTCCAGGGTGATCCAGATACAGAGCTCCTGGGCTGTGGGGCTGGGATATGTGTAATGGTACTGGCTGGAAGCTCACGGCGCTCCACCCTGGGTCCCTGCAGGTGATGAGCGCTCCAACTTCTGTGGAGGCTCCCGGTCCTGCTGCTAGAGAAAAGAGGGACAGGAGGAGGGGTGGGGCATGTGACCAACCCCTGATGCTGCTGCTGAAGAGTCAAAGTTGAAGGAGTCCGGCCAGAGTGCCTTTTGGCAATGCTTTGATTGATAGACTGGCTGATGTGGGAGGCTGCCAGAGACCTGGCAAACGTTGACGGGGGGCGTGGCCCTGAGGGTTCAGTCGAAGGGTCCGGCCGAGACGGGAAGGCTCTTGACTGTGAAGGCGCCGGAGATCCAGCAAGAACCGGGATCTGAGGCCGGGCGCCGTCCTCAGGCCGGCGAGACGCTCTAGATGCGCAACAGGGAGCATGCGGGGTTCGAGAGGATCCGGGCTCAGAGCAGTGCGGCTGCCGGCAGCTGAAAGGAAAAGAGCAAATGGTTGGAAGTGGTGTAGCAACTCCAGATAACCTGGGTGGCACCACTGACTTGGGTCAACAATGAAGGCAAGTCACAGTAAACCAGAGGAGCCTCACCTGCTGGCAGGGAGTTGGGCTCTCTTGTGAGGACTCCTCCTGGCCTCAGTCTGGGTGGGTTTCCCCAGCGCAGCTTGTGTGTGGCTCTGTGTCGAGTCATAGCCCCTAACATCCTGGTGGTTCTCATCCAGTGTGGCCCGGGTTGGTGCTGGTTCTTGGGCTGTGGTCTCTCTTGGATCCATGCTGCAGCTGACATTGAGACGCGGTAAGAACGAGGTCCGGGGAACGAGGTCCACAGACCTTATCTACCTACCTGACAACCTTCCACGGAGACAGATCCTGGCTCGGAATTCTTGGGACGTCCGAGCGCACTGCGGGGATCAGGGTGAGGAAGTCCCTTGGCCTGGAGAGAGTCGCTCTGTGGGCCCCAGAGGGTGGGGACTTGAGTCGGCTCGCATTCTCTTGCTGGCCAGCTACACAAGAGGAAGACATGTTTAGTTGAAGCCAAGTCCGGCTGCCCGAGACTGTGGTGACGTGGGCCCACCTGGGCTGGAGATCTCTGGGCTCAGTGGAGATACCTGGTTCTTGTCCAACCCTGCTTGGTTCTGATTGCTCTGGGCTTCTGTTTTCGACTGGAACAGATCATGGTCAGAGCCTGTGGGAGAAGCAGAACTTCGTGACCCCCAGGACCTTGGTCTTTGGTTGGTGGGGACCTTAACTCCTGCATTCCAGCGGCTGTACATCCGAGCCAGGGTTTGAACCCGGTTCAGAATCCGCTCTGAGTTCTGGATCACCACTGGGTCACAGTCACTGGTGGTGCTTGACTCAAACAGCTTGATACCCTCCAGGTAGGAGCCCAGACCCTGGTGCACGGTCAGGTCCTGCTTGGTGTCAGTCTCACTGACCTGATTCCAGCCTGGCCCGGTCTGTTCCTGCACGCAGGACTCAGCTTTAACATCGGCTTGGACCTCTATGGTCAGCGTCTCTGGAGCTTCCTGAGCCATATCTTCGGTTTCCGCTCCAGATTTTGACGGTCCACTGTCTTTCACGACTTGTCGCGTCGTAGGCCTCCACATCGAAGGGCTAGGTTGGCCGGGATGGGGTGCCTGGTCCACCTCTGGAGTCGGGTGATCCGGTCCTGCGGTTTGACTCTTGCTCTCACAGTGGGGCGGTTCCAAAGATCTGCTCCTTGATGCTCCAGGTCCCTGATCATCTCCAGTAAACTCAGAGCTGAGGAAGTGTCGGACCTCCTCCACCTGGCTCTGGTCCAGGCGGGAGGCGCTGGTGGCACACTCACGCCTGGAGCCGCACGGTTCACTGTCTTGACTCTGGTCTCTGAGCGAGGTGCTGGTCAGGCTGAGGGACTCAGAGAGCTCCAACCGCTCCTCCGCCAGCCTCTGTGAGTGGCCCAGCACTCCACGATCTTCGCTGGAGTCACTCTGGTGGAGAGCACCGCTGGCTTCCATCTGGCCATGGTGGTGGGCCACTGTGGGACAACTGTCCTCCGTGTCTGTCAGCAGCGCAGCTTCTTGAGGGACAGAAGTGGCGTCATGATCCAGCTCTGGAGGAGGATCCGGAACCTGTCCTAGATGTTCCAGAATCTGATGAGGAGAGAGATAGAGGGATCAGCCAGCGCTTCCACTGAGGTCAGGGTCTGGAGGTCTGTTACCACAGGCTTGGGAGGAGAGTGGGGTGTCTCTCGGCTTCTCGTCTGCTGGTCGATGATCTCCAGAATCTCCTCAGTGATTGACAGTGTGGGCGGGGCCACGTAGGCCAAGTCCTCCTCCTCCTCCTGTGCGTCAGAGAAACCAGGTCATCACTGTGTCAGCTGGGACACAGCATTTATCTGACATCACCTCTGGAATGGATCGAGACACTCACAACGTTTGAGCTCCTACGAGGAACCTCAGCGAACAAACGCTTGTTAAACTCATCTCTGAGACTTGGCTGCACCAAAGCACCCAGCAGCTCATTTCACCCTCAGATCTCATTGTCCTGTGTCGACAGGCAACATTCTCTGCGGTCGCGTCTCTCCACTTCACAACTTCTCTCCACTTTGCTTCGGCAGCTTTTCTGTGCCCAACACCACGGTTTGTTGATGTCTCAATAGAAGAGTGAACAAACGCCGCCAATATCCAAGTGTTGTCACCTTGGCAGCAGGAGAGCTGCATGTGTTGATGTGAACCAAGGCAGAGGAGCGCCTCAGAGAACCTGTGAGGACCACTCCATCTCATCAAAGAAACAGGGATCCAGAGAGTCAGAGTCCACCAGTGTCATGATCCAAGGTTCCCTGGATTCAACATCACTTTCAAACGACCACGGTGAACCACAGTCCACCACACTCTCCACAGCTGTCACACGCCGCGGAGCTGGAGAGCGCCGTCACCCTCTCCTCATGTTCACGTGTGAAGGTCCAATGCAGCCAGTGAGCCGTGTGTTTATCCAGTGTATGGGCAGATGCAGAAGTGTCACCGTGGAGACTGTGTACTATATTGTGTACGGTGAGTTATCGGCCGTAACTAAACCACCAGGATGTGGAGTCTAGCAGACCCAGCCAAGCAGCAGAGGATCTGGTCGGACGACATGCACGACGCTGACAGTGGTTGACACAACAAGCGACATGTAGCGTGAAAGGAGCGCCATCCTATGGCGGGGTTGCCTGACCCCAAACTCCGTCCATGGCTCACATGGCATGTGCCAGCCAGGACTTTCCAACATGTTACACTGCAGGAGTGAGGATGTGTTGGCGAGGCACCGTCTCCACCACCAAGGAGTTGGTCAGCCTCTGTCTCTCTGTCTGCCTGCCTGTCTGCCTGCCTGCCTGCCTGTCTGCCTGTCTGTCTGCCTGTCTGCCTGCCTGTCTGTCTGTCTGCCTGTCTGCCTGTCTCTCTGCCTGTCTGTCTGCCTGTCTCTCTGCCTGTCTGTCTGCCTGCCAGTCTCTCTGCCTGCCTGTCTGTCTGTCTGTCTGTCTGTCTGTCTGTCTGTCTGTCTGTCTGTGTACAAACTAACTTGCAAACTCATGATCAGACCTGAGCGGAGTCATTTTCAGAGCCTCGGAGGAGATCCTCTGTGACACAGATTGGTCCAATGCAACCCTTTCCCACTTCCCCACTTTTAAACAACAGGGCAAACTTTGATCGTTTACAAATGTCACTAACTATTGAAGCTTATCCGTTAGCTCCGTTCGATCAGCTAGCTCTGTTAGCTCAATTAGCTCCGTGCACTCTGCTAACAGAGTTAGCTCAGCTAGCTGGGTTAGTGCTGCGGTGTCACAGGTCCAACAAGGATCACCCCATGGTTCTGTGGTGGAGGCGTGTGGTCTCGTTCGACCGGCTGCTTCGCTGCGAGCGCGTCTGGCTGTAGGAGCACCAACAACATGAGCGAATCCATGTGACCTGATCACGTGGGTAACCGTTCATGATCCAATGTCACCATGTCGCCCGTGAAACTGGCTCCTTTCCCGCAGCACCCCTCTCACCGCCGCCCACCGGCTGATAGACACGGGTGTGAGGGGCCTGGCCTGGCTCCGAGTGCTTTTGACTTTCGCTTCTCTCCAGGTTCTCACCTGCTCCCTCGGCTGGTCACCATGGGGCTCAGCCTTCAGCTGGAGGACACAGGACGTGACGTCACCGGGTGTAGCCTGGCCGTCGCTCTGCGGACAGAGAGAGAGAGCAGCAAGGGTGTTGAGCTCCCAGAGCGGCACCGTGGTCATGAGTCACCTGTGACTGACCTTCAGATCTGCTGGATCTGTGGACAGAATGACGGACAGCAGTTAGTCACGACTGAGAGGAGCAGCATGTGGCTGTGGGACCGGCTCACCTGAGCGCCTCCTGCACACTCTGTGAGACGAGCTTCTGTCCAGCAACAGGTGGCGCCCCCTCCTGCCCCTCTCCGGAGTGGACGGCAGCAGCAGACCTTGAGGTTCTGGACACAGCCACTGGTGAGCTTCAGTGATCCAGCACCATAAAGCACCGGCACCGCTGTCACGGCACACACTTGCCTGAGTGACGGCGGCTGCGCTGATGCGCTGGAGAGCGCTCCGGCGCTCGTGTGGAGCACTGCTGCGGCTCTGAGCGGGCGGCTGGAAGACAGAAGCCGTGTCAGCGATCCGCGGCCACCCAGCGTGTGGACGAGGGAGCGGCTCGGTACTCACACACACACTGGTTCCCCAGCAATCTTCTGGCCTGCAACAGGAAACAACTCGAGCGTCAGACAACAGGGCGAGAAAAGCTCGCGTCTCTTACCAGCGGGGGGCACCTGAGGACCGGTGAGCGGACGACTACCTCCGCGCCATGCGCTCGGTGGGGAAACTTTTCTCTGACCTTTGACTGCATTTCCCCAAAACTGGCCGCGAGCCAGTGTTTGTCTGTCAGCGCGCGGCGGACACGCACCTTGTGTGGCAGCGATGCCGGATGATTCTCCACCATCACTTTCTTCAGGAAGTGAACCCACAACCTTTTCTCCTCTTGGTTTCTCGTCTGAAACAATGGCACGATGAGGCGACAGTGCAGCGCAGGAATGGTGCCGCTCTCACCTGCACCGTGTGCTGATCCTTCAGGATGTTCTGGTCCCACACGCGGAAACTCAGCGGCTCCTTCAGCGTTTCCACCAGCGCCAGGTTGCAGCACTGCGGCGCCACACAAGGTCAGCGGCAACACGTGGCAGCGGATTGGACAAGACGGGATGGGAGCTTACGAAGATGTGGGAGCTGTAGACGAAGCGCTGGAGCTTCTTCTTGGTGATCAACAGCATCTTCTCAAACAAGAAGAACGCTCGCTCCTTCTTCACCTTCTGGACTCTGAAAGAACCTTCCAGAAGCAGATCACCAAAGCCAGCCAGACTGGGTCCAGTCCAGTTCACCAGCGACGCCTCAATTTCCTGCAAAGCCAAAGGTCAGAGTCCAGGGTGCAGCGGCCCATCAGAGACGAGGCACCTTCAGTCGGACGGACAGCTCCTGTCTTCGCTTCATGTCGTTGATGTACCAGGCCACGGCCGTCATGGTGACCAGGGCCTCCTCCACCACCTGGAAGCCAGGGTCACTGGGCTCCACGTGTCGGCAGAGTTCCTGGGGACGAGGCAGAGAAGCAGCCTCCTCACTCTCCGCACTGACTGGGCCACGTGAACACGGCTCTACCTGCAGCAGCAGGTGGTACTTGAGGATCCGCTGCACCGGCTTCAGCAGGTACGTCTCCACAGGCAAACTCTGGTTCAGACTGCTTTGTCTCTCGGTGAAGAAACCACAGATGGTGTCGTTTTTCAGACACTGATGCAGGAGGGACACACAGCTGCGGACACGCACGCACGTGCGCACACGTGACTTCACAGAGGGGACACCACAGTGGCGGCAAGGTGTGTGTGCGTGAGACGATGTGAACTTACTTGGGATAGTTCATACAGTAAAGTGTGTAGATATCAAAGTCTTCACTCTGAAAGAGAGACCGGAATCAAGTTCTTCACTCTCACTACCATCTTCATCACATCATCATCATCATCACCACCATCTTTATCTTCATCACCATCATCACCATCTTCATCACCATCGTCATCATCATCATCATCATCCTCACCATCACCACCATCATCACCTTCATCACCATCATCACCATCACCATCATCATCACCTTCATCATCATCATCATCACCATCATCATCATCATCATCACCACCATCATCATCATAATCATCATCATCTTCATCACCATCTTCATCATCATCATCACCATCTTTATCTTCATCACCATCACCATCATCACCATCATCATCTTCATCACCATGTTCATCACCACCATCATCATCATCATCATCATCATCCTCATCACCATCGTCGCCATCATCATCTTCATCACATCATCATCATCATCACCACCATCTTTATCTTCATCACCATCATCAACATCTTCATCACCATCGTCATCATCGTCGTCATCATCCTCACCATCATCATCACCTTCATCATCATCATCATCATCACCATCATCATCATCATCTTCATCATCATCACCACATCATCATCACCATCATCATCATCATCATCATCACCATCATCATCATCATCACCATCATCATCATCACCACATCATCATCATCACCACCATCATCATCATTTTCATCATCATCATCATCATCATCATCACCATCTTTATCTTCATCATCATCATCATCACACCATCATCATCACCATCATCATCATCACCTTCATCATCATCATCATCACCGTTATCATCATCATCATCACCATCATCATCATCATCATCATCACCTTCATCATCATCATCATCATCCTCACCATCATCATTGTCATCATCACCATCATCACCATCTTTATCTTCATCACCATCACCATCGTCATCATAATCATCATCATCATCTTCATCACCATCTTCATCATCATCATCATCATCATCACCATCATCATAATCATCATCACCATCTTCATCATCGTCATCACCATCATCATCATCACCATCACCATGATCATCGTCATCGTCGCACCATTTACCTGCCATTAAAGTGGTGCATTGCTCTGCTGACTGGCTTTTGTCTTTCCCTCCTCGCACACACACATAGCACCATAGAACAAAGCAGGCCTACTCACTCTTTCAACAAAGCACTCGGCGATGGCAGCAGCGTGGCCACTTCTTTTCAAGTCCTCCAACAAGTCTCTGAAAAAAACACATGAGTGAGCACTCGCACATCATCGCCACGCACACACACAGTGCGTGGAACATAGTTCAGACATGACAGCATGGCTCGCGTGTGCGTGTGCGTGTGCGTGTGCGTGTGCGTGTTCATGCACACCAGAGCTCCACGAGCAGCGGAGGCAGTTGTAACAGCCCAGAGAGCAGCTGGGGGAGGGGTGAGGGGGGTCAAATGCTCTCACTTTCTCATACGATATTTCCCATGAGAACTTGGGGCAGGAAGTCTGGATGGAATAAGAATGTGTGTGTGTGTGTGTGTGTGTGTGTGTGTGAAGTGTGAAAACAGGACCCTAAAAGCAGGGAGGCTTGTATAACTCCAACGTCTGTTTCACCGTCCTTCTGAGGACATTCCTGCCTGGTGATGTCATTTTCTTCCTTCTCCAGCCAGCACTCCTCAGGCCAGAGTGGCCCATTTCCATCCACTTTCCATCCAGTCTGAAGCACACCTGGACGGACGCACAGACCTGTTGAACTGGTAGATGTCCTCGATGTTGCAGAACAAGGTGCTGACATCTTCTGAGCTCAGAGGCAGAGCCTTGCAGTCCACAATGGGCCCCAGATAGTCCTGGAAACAGAGAGAAATCCTCACGGCGCTGCCTTCTGCTGAAGAGGAGGGGTGACACAGCGTGTCTCGCTCCTGCACCAGACAGGGAAGAGACATCCCTCACCTCCACCACGCTCTTCAGGTCCCGAACATATGCTTGCTCCGTCTCCACGATCTCCAGGAGCACGCGCTCCCGGCGCGACAGTTGGCGGGCGGGCGGCGGGAGCAGGGCCCCGTCCCCCGCTGCCTCCAGGGGCCTCAGGTCCAGACTGATGTCGGAGATCGGCGACAGCCAAGAGGACGACGAAGACGATGAGG
Organism: Synchiropus splendidus; assembly: GCF_027744825.2. Classification (NCBI taxonomy): domain Eukaryota; kingdom Metazoa; phylum Chordata; class Actinopteri; order Syngnathiformes; family Callionymidae; genus Synchiropus; species Synchiropus splendidus. The sequence continues at coordinate 71,540,161 of NC_071334.1, read as the reverse complement.
ACGAGGAGCGGGAGGCTTCGTGCAGGGACACGGAGGAGGTGGACGAGGAGAGGGACGCTGGACCGGAGGAGCCGCCTCGGTCTGATGACATCATCTCGTCAGCCATGGCGCTCAGCGATGACAGCGAGCTCCGCCATGTTTCCGCTGCCAGGGAGAAGAAGATGGACGGGCTCAGTGCAGGCCGCTCCCCCCTGGGCCTGTGGGTCTCCTCACCAGTGTTGATCAGTGACCTCTGGCTGCCGTGCTGTGACCCCTCCGGCATGATGCGATGACATCCCACCACAGCCAAGCTCTGCCGAGGAAAGGAAGCGTCAGCCTGTGCGTGCGTGCGCGCGCGCCTGCGAGCCAGCTGCTGCCCAAACTATTTACAACCTCTTGCTTCCTGTCATGTGACCACTCTCAATGAGCGCCGGAGCAGCTGTCAGTCAACATTCAGGAGAGCTTCACCCCCGACTCTGATTGGGTCCCACTCTCACGAGCTACCGACCCGGCCCAAGTGGGTATTTGCTCACCTCTCCATGACGACACCTTACAACCGCAAACACTGCTCCTTCCTGTCTGCCGGCGTGTGTGTGTTTGACCGTTACACACGAGCACAATAGCTGCTAAGTCAACAGGCTCCCATCACACAGCGAGTCCAAGCGCTGGTCCCTGCCAGGCTCCACACGCACGAGCCCACCACCGCCAGCTCACCTTCAGCTCGCTGTCGCTCCGCTGGAGCGCGTCATCACTTCCTCGCGGCTCATAACTCCATCGTGTCCAACACGTCGCATGTCATCGTGCCACCGACCAAACCGGTGGATCGGCTACTCAGAGGGCGCCGCCGCACGCGACCAGACCCCGAGCGCGCGTGTACCTCAGAAGAACGTCCACGTCCTCCCGCTCCCGCGTCCCAGTTGTTGAGCAGCCAGGTTCCGCTCCGAGTTGAACAGCAGCTGCGCACCGCGTCACCTCGAAGGGAAGAAAAGAAAGTGTGGAAGCCAGGACGGCGGAGGGACCCGCCCCTCTCGGAGGAGGAGAAACAAGAGGAGGTGGGAGCATCAGGAGTAGCTTCTGGGTCAGGATCGGACGAGGAGAACATCTGGCACTGCGGGGAGACGCAGTGAAAGCCCCTCCACCGGCGCCAGACTTGGGGACACGAGGTGCTCGAGGCTCCCGCCAGTGGCAAGTCACGTCAACTTGTCCGTGCGAGTGGTGCGCGCGACCTTGACTCTCAAGAGAACTGACGTCATGTCTCGGCAGCACAAGTCATAATGACTGGCTCCATCCGAGCGAGCTTTCAAGTGCAACATACAATCTGCGCGAGTCTGTTTCAACATGCAGGCCCCGCCCCCAGCAGCACTTTTGGAAGTGAGTAGGAACTTCACGTCTCAGTTTATTGAAATATTCCAAACAATCAGGGCCACAGAGAGCCGGGTCTGGGGTCACACGCCGCCGCCGCCGCCCGTCCTGAACTGGTGCCACAATCTGACCAGGGGCTCGCGCTTCTTCCAGATGAGCTCGTGGCCCCACAGGATGTACCAGCTGAAGCACACCACCACCACAGGTCACATTTGGGCCGAGTCACGACTTGCACCACTCACATTCCAAAGGCGGCTCCTCCGAGATGAGCAGCGTGATCCAAGAACCTCCAGCCCAGAAGCAAGCCAGCCGTATCCATGGCAATGATGGCTTTCAGAGCCTGGACAGAGGGGTTCGGTTCAGGGGCAGCAAGACAGGGGCAACGGTCTTGCTCTTACGTGTGCAGCGGCGAACGTAAACATGGGTAAGAAGACGATGGACAGCTCCCTGTCAGGCATTTTGGTGCAAACCATGGCCAAAACGGACATGATGGCGCCGGACTGAGGACACGACAGGAGCATGTCAATCACTTGTTTGATCTACAATGCAGCCGCTCACACTCACTGCGCCCAGGGACGCACCCAAGCGCCCGCTGGTCACTTTGCTGACGTAGCTGGCAAAAGTGGAGATCACACCTGGGCAGGCAGACAGACAGGTCGGTCGGTCGGTGCGTGTAGTCATGTTCTTGTGAGGACCCAAGACACCCAACATGTGAGAGCATTTTGGCTGGTCCACACAGAGTTTTGAGGGTTCGAACGTCAAGGGTCAAAGGGTTGAGGTGAGCCATGTGTTATGGCTGGTTAAGTCCTGCGGGAGAGGTGTGTGTGTGTGTGTGTGTGTGCCAGCGAGACCTGCAGAGAGGTAAACAGCCAGAAACTGTTCAGGACCCAGCAGAGACATGGCGCTGCTGGAGAAGTTCCACAGGACAAACATGTTGGTGGTGAGGTGCAGGAAGGAGGCATGGCTGAAGGTGGAGAGGAGCATTGGCAGGCACAGAGTCTCTGGGCAGGAGAGGACACACAGATGAGGGGAGGCCATGTGGGCCAGCTGACGGCTCATGACCTGAGAGGACACTCACTGGAGGCGGGGTCGGCAGTGAAGTACTTGATCATGTGACGCTGCAGAGACGGAAGCCTCCAGCAGCCAAAAATCAGCAGATTGACGGCGACGACGCCTGCCGCAGAAGCAGCACGCTGCTGGCTCAGCACACAAGTCGCTGGGTGATGACATCATCAAGCAGCGGCTCACCTGACACGGTCCGCTGGCCCTCGGTCAGACTCCTCCACCACAGGTTGACCTGCAGCCATCAAGCAAAGCAAGCGGGGAGTGTCCTGAAGCGTCTGGAAAGGAGTTGTTGCTTATGTGTGTGATCTTAGTGATCTACAAATCCCAGCTTCACCAAATCTACTGCTTCTTAATGATGATTCCGGCTTGACTTTGTCCCTCCAACAAAAAACGCTTTTATGGACTTGCCTTACTGCTGCAAAGAAGACACTTGCTTTGAGATGGAAACCACCCCACTCTCTGTCAATATGGCAATGGACGAACACCCTACTGTGCAAATGGAGAGATCGGTTGCACGAATGCATGCTGTGTGAAAACTCAACATATATTCAGATCAGAGACAGAGTGGAAAACCACTGTGTATAACACTGTCTGTTTTTTGTCCTTTTTCATTTTAATATATACAGTGGTACCTCTGTCCTCGACCACAGTCCGTTCCAGACGGCCGATCGAGAAGCGATTTGTTCGAAATCGGAGTCGATTTCTCCCATTACAATGAATGGAAAAAGCCTTAAAACAGGCTTTGGTAGGAGTGACTGCAGAGCGTCTGCTGCAGGTGGCTGTTCCTCTGTGTGTGTGGCCGCTGCATGTGGGAGGGGTTGCCCAGTGAGTGACGTGTCTCTCCAGAAGGGAAGAGGTGCCCGGTGCGTGTCCAGCTCTGAATGTGCGCTTCTGTGCAGTTTGGCTGTGACAAAGTCATAAACCAAGTCACGCTCTGTCCCAGACTGGCCTCATCCCTGTCCCAGCTCCAGCCCACAACAGGACAGAGGACCCTGGAGTAGGACCTCCCCGTGACACTCGACCACGGTCCAGTGCGGAGACAGGAAAGGTTTCACACCTCAATATGAAGAACAAACAGGAAGCTGGGAGGGCGGTGTTCATGTAAATGCATTGCATTTCTAACAAATTGCTAATACAAAATTTGATACAAAAAAAAAAAAAAAAAAGCAAACCAAGTGAAGCCTGACCCCAGAGGCTTGGCCATCCTCACCTCTTTACGGAAACCTCCTCGTTTCTGAGGCCGCAGGTTCTCCAGCCAATCAGCTCGCAGCTGGTCGAAGTAGCTCTGGACCCGACTCTTCAAACTCTCATACTGCCAGATGGCTGCGGCGCCAAAGGAGCAGCTGGAGAACTGAGGGTGATGGAGGAGGAGATGAGACAACAGCTCCAACTGGGACCACATCTACGCAGGCCTCTGTCCGTCTGGAGGAGAAACTTCTCACTGATCCTACCTTTGGTCTGCTCACACAAACTTCACAGAGGCCTCGGACCTGACAGACGGAGGGCAAGAGGAGGAGAGGGAGGCGTGCGACGCGGCAATGACTTACCCCGAGCGTGAAGAGCAGAGGGCGGGCCAGTCGACTTGGCGGCACCCGTGGCAGGTGGCCCACTCCCTGCTCCTGCAGCTCCGGCTTCTTCTTCTTGGAGATTTTCCTGAATTCACGTCGTTGCTGGAAGGTTAGGCTCCACCTGCCGGACAGCGCTCATCAGCACAGACAAGGTCACATCACGAGGGTGAACACTTGAACAGGGACAACCTTCTAGTGAGAGTCAAGTATGTGGTCGTTCGGACAACCAGCGTGACCTCCTCCATCATGAACCTCATGGGTCGTGTGTCTCCCGCCTGACACGCTCTGACAGACGCACTTCTGGAGGTGACTCTGACTCCCGAGTCACTAACACGGCAGGGGTCGCTGCTGCCCAGTGACCATCGCATCAAGTCACACGAGCGTCTCTTCCATTGTCAAACATGTCACGACGGGAGCTCTCTCTGACACCGGTTTGTCTCTACAGACAGAGTGTGCAACGACACGACACGACGCACGCACGCACACGCGATCACAGCCAGCTCGGAGGAACCGGTGGAACTCTGACAACCGAACCTCGAAGTCGCTCCTTCGGCGGCCGCTGGCGTTCCGTTACTCCCGGGGCTCCGACACACAGCTCCACCGGCGAGTCTGCGCTGGAGGAGGCAGCTTCTCCACGCCATGGCGGGGGCGGAAGAAGCGGACGAATGAAAGAGGTCATCTGGAGCTGCAGCGACCCCTGGCGGGAGCCCACGGTGAGCAGGCACATCGCCTTTCTGAATTCAGTATCATCTGAATGAAATGAAAGAATGTCAGATATCGGCACCGACAGGTGAGTTTTCAAAAACAAACGATAAAAAAAAAAACGATTTTGTTTTTTTTAAATGCGCGACTTTTATTCTGAAGGTTTCCCTGGGAGGATGCGGAGCAGGTGTTTCCGGTGGTTGTGTCGGTGAGGCTTAGGTTCCGCTGGGCTCGGCTCGGTATCGTACTCTCTGTTGCAGCAGACGCAGGCGTGATTGCGGGGCAAGGATGGCGGCCCAAGCCCTCCACAGCCGGGCCGGGTCGGAGGGCAACAGCCCCACCTCCGTCACTGGTCGGCTGCCACACAGTACCGGGCCCGAACTCGACTTCAGATCAGCGGCCCGCATAGACGATCTTAACCGGCTCATTCAGGAGTTCAACAAACACGACCAGCGGGAGTACGACGACCAGCGAGCCTTGGAGATCCACACTGCCAAGGACTTCATCTTCTCCATGCTGGGTGAGCCGCGCGCGCACACGCATCCGCATCTGGGCCGTCACGCGCGTGTGTCCGTGGTCTCAGCGCGTCCACACCGTTTCCAGATGCGTCTAACCGCTTTGGTTCTCGCTCCAACAGGAATGGTCCAGAAGCTGGACCAGAAACTGCCGGTGGCCAACGAGTACCTGCTGCTGTCAGGAGGCGTCCGGGAGGGGGTGGTGGACATGGACCTGGACGAGCTGAGCCTCTACGCTCGCGGCACAGACTACGACATGGACTTCACCTTGCTGGTGCCGGCGCTGAAGCTCCACGACCGGAACCAGCCGGTGACCTTGGACATGCGTCACTCTGCTCTGGGTCACTCCTGGCTCAGCCTCCGTCTCTTCGACGAGGGAACCATCAACAAGTGGAAGGACTGCTGCACGCAGGTGGACCACGTCAGCGGGAACACCAACTACTTCTTCTCCCCGACGCTGGTGGCCGACTGGTTCTACCAGTCCATCTCGCTGGTCCTGCTGGAGGTCCAGAAGAAGCCTCAGAGAGGGATCCCCCGGGTGGAGAAGGTGGAGCGTAACGGCACGGTCATCTCCGTCATCCTGGGCGTGGGCAGCAGCCGCATGCTGTACGACATCGTCCCCGTGGTCTCCTTCAAGGGCTGGCCGGCGGTGGCTCAGAGCTGGCTGATGGAGAACCACTTCTGGGACGGCAAGATCACCGAGGAGGAGGTGATCAGCGGCTTCTACCTGGTGCCCGCCTGCTCCTTCAAAGGTCACAAGGAGAACGAGTGGAGACTGTCGTTTGCCAGGAGCGAGGTGCAGCTGAAGAAGTGCATCTCCTCCTCCCTGATGGCGGCGTATCAGGCCTGCAAAGCCATCATCGTCCGGCTGCTGTCGCGGCCCAAGGCCGTCAGCCCCTACCACCTGCGCAGCATCATGCTGTGGGCCTGCGACCGCCTGCCCTCCAGCTACCTGGCTCAGGAGGACGGCGCCGCTCACTTCCTGCTGGGACTCATCGACGACCTGCAGCACTGCCTGCTCAACAAGACGTGTCCCAACTACTTCATCCCTCAGTGCAACATGCTGGAGCACCTGGGCGACGAGGCGGCCGTGCTGCACGCGCGCAAGCTCTCCTCCGTGCGCTCCGACCCGGCCGAGCACCTGCGCTCCACCGTCGAGCAGGCCAAGGCCGCCAACCGGCTGACGCTGGACCTGCAGTGGCGCGGGAGCTCCGGCAGCCTGCCCTCGCCGCAGTCGGACGCCGGAGGAGAGAGCCAGCCCGACGACCGGCTGGCCAAGAAGCTGCAGCAGCTGGTCACGGAAAACCCCGGCAAGTCCATCTCCGTCTTCATCAACCCGGACGACGTGACGCGGCCGCACTTCCGCATCGACGACAAGTTCTTCTGAATGTAGCAGAATGCTCCGGAAGCAACTTCACTTCACCCGGTCGTGTGCAGGAGGCGGTCGCCCCCTGCTGGAGAGGATCAGGAGTCAGCCTCCTGAGGCGCCACAAGAGTCGCATTCACCTGGTCGTCCAAACCCTCTCCTGACTTCAACAAGATCACGAGCCACAGCTTCACCTTTTCTTAGGAACCCGACACTCCCGACCTTCACCAGCGACCGCGGATGTGTTTTCAAGTGCAATTAGCAAACACGCGTGCGCGCGCACGCGCGGGGACACTGTGGTGAAAACCGAGTCTCACTCTGAAGCTTTGTGCGTGCGGAGTTCAACCCCACCATTTTGTCATGGCAGCGGGGGGGTTTTACCTTTTGCTGCTGTTTGTTTCTTCAACACTGACGCTCACATTTCGTTCAATAAAAAAGTCTGAACCCATGTTCCTCCTCTTCCTTTCAGTGGACACCATTCCAGGCTGGAGAGGTCAGAGGTCACCCATAGAAGGAGGCGTCATGTTGTGTGTGGGAATGTTTCTGGGTGGGTGGCTGATGGCCCAGGTGACAGTGGGCAGATGGTCAGGTGAGGTTCTGTGGTGAACACAGCCATGGAGTTGGTCGTCAGCAGGTGTGTGAACGCTGACATCCCTTTGGACACACTTTGGTTTGCAACTGACTCTCATCTTGTTCACATCTTGGGCTTGTCTTGTTGGCCTTCAGAAACAAGGTTTCACTCTCAATTCAGCCCATCTGGTGGAAACGCTGGGCTCCAAGGTCAGAAACGTGTTTTTCAGTTGCCTCCTCACCAATGTTCCCTCAAACTTTTCATGCGTCTGAAGCGAACACACTAACTCTCTGAGCGGTCACCTGGACACCTGAAGTTGAGCGACACTATATATATATATATATATATATGTATATTGTATATGTACATATCGTATTCGCTGGTCACGGAAGAGTGAGCCAGTTCTTGAAGAGAAAGCAGCTCCTCAACATCAGCCAGCTCCAATAGTTCCCTTCAGATGGCAGCTCTTCCAGTTGCTCTTCCTTCCACGCTGTGGATGTAGCGCTGTCAGAAGCCCTGTCGTCCGGAAAGTGCAGTCATTTATATTCCGTTCTGGATGAATTTTTGTTTTTGTGCGCTGAGATCATATCAGCTGGTGCATGCAGTTGCGCATACACACCTCTAGGGGGTGGTATTTCGCAGCATGCCACGAGTCGGGAGCCCACGGTGAGCTGCCGCGCCTCTGCTCCTCGGTGGACCGTGGCGCGTGGCGGTAGGAGAGCAGGGGCTGTGTCTCCAGCGTCTTCTGGTTCATCACCGGCCACCTTCTGCAGCTGAAGCAGGGGGCTGCAACAGCTGACGTTGGCACTGAAAAAAGAATATAGCCATTGAAAAACGGAATAGTGGCTGAAACCTTGTTGTACTGAGGTAGAAGAGTAGAATGGTATTAACATTAAGAACATATTTCTATTATTTTCCGACGTCAATGTAAGCTGTCCCTGTTCTAGCTCCACACTGAAGTTGGTTTGAGGTGGAAGAACTACAAGCCATGGCTTCAGCACTCGCCCCCAGCTGGTGCCACTTCTAAGGTTCAGCTTCTATATTTAACTTGTAATAAGCTTTTATTCAGCGCCGACGGAGACGAAACCGGCAGTGACGTCACTGCGGCGTCACGTGAGCCGATCTCACAGAGAGCGAGAGAGAGAGAGAGAGAGAGAGAGAGAGAGAGAGAGAGAGACCCAGGTGAACGTGACGCGTTGACTGCCGTCCTCCTCCTCCTCCTCCTCATCTTCCTCCTCCTCCCTCTGCTGGCCATCGATCAGCTGGTCGGATATCGCAGCGACGCTTGGTGACTGCTGCTGCTTCAGGAGGAAGAAAAGGACGGCAGACGAAGATCAGAACCCAGTCGCAACATGGAGGGCAAAGAGAAGCCTGCAGGTAAGACAGGTCCCGAGATGACGGGCGCAGGCGGCTGATCAGACGGGGATGGAGGAGGAGGGTGTGGTGGGCAGAGCGGCCTGATGCATTGTGGGTGAGAGGCTGCGGCGGAATTCTGCTGCAGCTGCTAGGTGTGGTCATCATGCGTGCGTGCGTGCGTGGATGACAGCTCATCTGCGAGAAAGTGGCGCATTACATTAGCATTCCATCAGATGACATCACTTCCTGTCCGGGGACGGTCCCCGTCAGGACGTCTTTTCGATTTGACTGCGGGCTCGCGAGCGCGCACAACTGACTCAGCAAACGTGAAACACCCGCCACGGGTCAAGATGGTTTTGTTGGTGTGGCGCGGGTGACAAGTGTGTGTGTGTGTGCAGAGGTGTGGTGACGTCACCGTGACACACTTGGGTCCCCTCTCTGGTTGGTGTGCCATATTGTCATCTGTGTGAGTGAACCATGACTCAGCACGTCCACGAGGGAGGGAAGTGTTCTGCTGACCATCACATGACACACAGGATGTTGACCCGGTCCTGACCACAGTTGGACGCGTGTGTGTGTGTGTGTGTGTGTGTGCGCGTGCGCAGCGGAGCCGGAGCTGAAGGGCATCGTCACGCGTCTCTTCAGTGAGCAGGGCTTTTACCTGCAGATGCAGCCGGACGGAACCATCAGCGGCTGTAAGGACGAGAACAGCGACAACAGTAAGACACACACGCGGGCGCGGGCGTGGGCGCGGGCGCTGGTGGCCGGTCCAGTCTGGTCCTGACTGACTGTCATTCATCACCAGCCCTTTTCAACTTGATCCCAGTGGGTTTGCGAGTTGTTGCCATCCAGGGAGTGAAAGCTGCACTCTACCTAGCCATGAATGCAGAGGGCTTCCTGTACACTTCTGTGAGGACACACACACACACACACACGCACACACTCTCAGACAGACGGACGGAGCTCTGGAGCTGGCGCTCAACTCACTCCACTGTGTTTGTGTGTGGCAGGATATCTTCACAGCTGAGTGTAAGTTTAAAGAGTCGGTCTTTGAGAACTACTACGTCATCTACTCTTCTACGTTGTACCGGCAGCACGAGTCAGGTCGGGCTTGGTTCCTCGGCCTGAACAAGGAAGGCGTTGTCATGAAGGGAAACCGGGTGAAGAAAACCAAACCCTGCTCGCACTTTGTCCCCCGACCGATCGAAGGTGTGTATGCGCCTCTCCTCTCCTCTCCACTGCTCCAGTGCTGCTAGTGACCCGCCTGACCTCCGCTCCCCTCAGTCTGCATGTACAAGGAGCCCTCACTGCATGAGCTGGAGGAGAAGTTGCTCAAGTCGTCGCGCAGCCCCACCATCCACAGCCAGCAGCGGGTCTGTGGCCTGGACCAGAACCAGGACCAGAACCAGGATCCCAACCAGGAGGGCGGGCCACAGGACAGGAGCCTGGACGACTGCACAGAGCATGAGGTGTCATAGCCCAACTGGCGTCCGCCCTCCACACCGACCACAACACCATGATGACGACCAACGAAGACCAGGATCCAGTCAGTAGATCGAAGCAGTGCAGGAGCACTGAGGACAATGATGACTTCATTTTTATGCAAAAAGTCTTGTAATATGACATGAACACATGCACTTAGCGCCGATGATGATGCTGACGAGAGTGACAAGGGCAGGGTGGTGACCTTGAATAGCTGCGGACCTTTCACTTCCAGGCATTTTATAATGATGAAACACATTTGCACTTTCCTGATGTTGCGCTTCTTCTTCTTCCTCCTCTCCATTGTGTGCTGTAATTGCACAAGGTCCCACCTGCTCCCAAGGTTGTGACAAGCAGAACCATCTGCAGTCTCCCTCGCCACTTCTGGTGTCACGGGCTGCACCTTCTGCCCAGATCGACTCTTCATACAGTAGTCACGCGCTGGGACCAGGACCTGGGGCCCGGAGCAGGACTCACTCTGTGGGATCGTTGCATGATGTCTCCATAACGCGTCCGCGACCCTCACTCAACCTACAAAGTCTGACTGCATGTTTTTATCTGCACTTTTTTAAAGACAAAAGGTGAATGTCGCTGCCTTCCAATTGGTGGATGTGGAAGAGGTGGAGACCTTATCCAAAGCTATTGACGATACTGACCAATGATTGACTCACTGAAGATTGTCATTGACATTTCAATATAAATTCAAGTATAAATCCAACCCACTTGCTTCTGTCGTTCTTGACCACTTGGATGTTGCTGCAGAGGTGAAGTGGAAGCCGAACCCTGGTAAAGAAGCCTGAGGTCACTGGCTGACGTCTCTTTGCCCTCTGACACGCGCTGGCTCACGCTCACGCACTCTGCTCCAGCTGAGGAGCGTCACTTGGCCACAAATGGCTTCAGGTTTTTGGACAGACTCAGGGTGGTCACACCGGTCAGCGAGATTGAACCCGCCTTCTGGACAACCAACGCTGGGTGGCGGTCACGCGCCGCGGCGGTGGTAACACAGGAGTCGAAGAAGAAGCGAGCCGAGCCACAAGCGGAGCGACGCTCGTGCAGTCCCGCGGCCCATCGCTGCAGCTTCACATTGGAAACGTCAGGACGCGCGGTGGCACATTCTGTCCGCTCGTTCTAGTGGGCCAGCACAGGCTGAGCTACGCGCCCAGGATGGATCTATTCGGAGACCTGCCGGAGCCCCAGCACGCCGTCAGCGAGCGTCAGCCTCCCGGTCAGTGATCGGATCCGCGTGTGTGATGCAGCGTGTCATCGCTCCGCTGCTCTCTCCCCCCAGGCCCCGCGGCGCCGGAGAGCAGCGTCAAGAGGAGACGCGACGAGGAGCAAGAGACGGAGAAGACCAAGAGGATGTGTCAAGAAGGTTGTCACCTGTTTGTGCCATGCGGTTTAGAGGCGAGCAGAGGGGGAGCAGAGGACTGCTGAGGCTCAGAGGAGGAGAACGGAAGCTAGGAGGAGGTGCAGTAACAGTGTCCTGTCTCCAGGGCTGCTGCGTCTGCAGGGCTTTGTGTCTGAGTCTCAGGGAGAACGGGACGAGATGGAGGACACTCACGTGATGCTGAGTGACCTGCGAGAGTTGGGCCTGGACCAAGTCCCGGCCCACATGTGAGCCACACTCGGTCCGGTCCGGTCCGGACAGGCGCCAGGTCCAGTGTCTGGTGGTGATGCCGTGCTGTCTCGTGCAGATCCAAGGTCTCGTACTACGCCGTCTTTGACGGACACGGAGGCTCCCGGGCCTCCCGGTTCGCAGCCGACCACCTTCACAAGTATCTGATCCGGAACTTTCCCCGGGGTGAGTGGAGACGATCCAGCCCCCCCACTACCCCCTCCTTGTCTCACACTGCTCTCATCTCCAGGGAAGACAGGCAACTTGGAGCAGCAGATCAAAAAATGTCTGGTGGACAGTTTTCGGCAAACGGATGAGGAGTTCCTGAAGAAAGCCTCCCGCCAGTGAGCCTCGTGCCTCTCTTCCAGCAGTCTGACACTTTGATTCTCACCAGCCGCTGTCACAAAGGAAGCCGGCCTGGAAGGATGGCTGCACGGCCACCTGCGTCCTGGTGCTGGACCGCACCGTCTACGTGGCCAATCTCGGGGACAGTCGGGTACCAAACCCCGCCTTTCTGCCTCTTTGTGTGTGCAGTCGTTGGTCTGCAGGCGGTGTGTCTGTCTCTGTGTGTGTGTGTGTGTGTAGGCAGTGCTGTGCAGGGTGGAGCAGACGGACGGCAGTCAAAGGTCTGTGGTCCTGGCTCTCAGTCAAGAACATAACCCCACCATCTACGAAGAGCGGATGAGGATCCAGAGAGCTGGTGGAACTGTGAGGTACACACACAGACACGCGCGCACGCTGGTCTCTCCCTTCAGTTCAGGGCTGAACTGGTCTGGACCTGCTTTTGCAGGGACGGACGAGTGCTGGGAGTTCTGGAGGTTTCCAGGTCCATTGGCGACGGTCAGTTCAAACGTTGTGGCGTCATCTCAACGCCGGACCTGAGGAGGTGCCAGCTGACTCACAAGGATCGGTGAGCGTCTCCTGCCGTGTGGAGGTCCGCGTCGTCCGTGCCTGACGACTGCTCCTCCCGCAGGTTTCTCCTGGTGGCCTGTGATGGCTTGTTCAAAGTCTTCTCCCCAGAAGAAGCGGTTAAGTTGGTCCTGCAGATTCTCCAGGTCAGTGCGCAGATTGCCCTTGTCCCGGCGCCACAGCTGACCACGGCCTCTCCGTCTGCCTGCAGGACGGAGGTCAGCTGGACTCAGCAACTCACCAACTTTGCAGTGAAGCAGTGAGAAGAGGCAGTGGAGACAATGTGACTGTGATGCTGCTCAGCGTGACAAACCCAGACCAGGCTGTTTCTCCAGCTGATTTTAGTTGAAATGACCATAAAAGAACAAACTTTTCCATCAGTGTGTCTCTTCAATTCAGTATGGAATGTTGACTCTGGAGTTTTCCCTCCGAACAGTGGCGAGGTGGCAGGTGGGCTGGGCCATCGATTGGCCGGTTCATTGGTGAGGAGCGGATCAAGTATGACACTCAAACACATTCAATTGTTCTGCAGTGGCTCATCTGAACTTCAGTTGAGGGTCACCAGCCTGGAATTGAGGCCGATGACAGGACGGTTACCATGGTAACACGTGTTCCAGCTGCTCACTGGTCGGTGGCCAGAACTGGACCTGTTCCATCAGAGTCTGGCTCACTTCAGCAGCTGCATCTACGGAGACAGGCGGCGTGAAAGCAAGTGGCCAGCGACATGATGCTCTTCACCTGAGTCCAAGAACCTGGAGGAGATGCTGGATACAACAGCAAGTCTTGTCCCACGAGTGGTGTGCAGCTCGAGTCATGGACATCAGGGAACCTGCTGAGGACCTCTGCCACCTGGGAGTGAGCGCCTTCACTCCTGACCTTCTCACTCCAGCTGGACATCTGCAGACCTCTGACCTTCTGCTCAACATCCTCCAGCTTCCTAGGGGGATGGGCACCACCTAACTACAGCTGCTCCTGACCCCCCCCCCCCATCTCAATGAGAAGCAACCGACCCGTCTCACTAAAGACTGAAGCTGGGTCTCTGCTGAGGTCCGTGTCTTCACTGGATGAAGCGGCTCTGGTGCCTGTGAAAGAAAGCTCCGTCAGCCAAAGCTGCCATTGAACAACGGTGAAGAAGACTTACAGTCTGTCCTGATGCAGGCACAGGACTGGGGTTGAAGGTGGAGCCACAGAAGGGGCAGCACTCGGTCAAGTGGCCGGAGAGGTCCACGTCCACGGGCTGAGGATGAATTGACGAGAAAGATGACCAGAGCTGAGGCGAGGCCAGGCGAGTTGAGGGTGGTGATGAGGCGCGCGCTTCACCGCTGGCTCCAGGCTCTCGGGAAAGAGGGCAGGGGAGGGGCCCAGGGAGTTCCTCTCTCTCTTCAGCGTGGCGTTCCAGTGGTTTTTGATGGCGTTGTCCGTCCTGCACCACAACACAGGCAGGCGCTCACCACGGCACTGCCGGAGGCCGGCTGCTTCCCGCTCACCTGCCAGGTAACAGCTTGGAGATATCTGCCCAGCGATTGCCCAGCTGGCCGTGGGCCCTGCGCAGGATCTGATCCTCTTCCAGCGTCCACTTGCCCTTCTTCACCCTGGGGTCCAGGTGGTTGATCCAGCGCTCGCGGCATTGCTTCCCGCTCCTGCTGCACATGTGTCTGGCCACCAGGGCCCAGCTTTTGATCCCCAGCTGTTGGACCAGCAGGACCAGCTGGAGAGGAGGGCCCCGTCACAACCCGGACAACGTCCTGCACCAGCGTACACCCACGCTCACCATCTGGTCCTCCTCTGGGCTCCAGGATCCTCGGGCCGCTCTCGACTTGGCCCCTGGCCGGGGGCCCTGATGGAGGAAAGGTGAAAGCTCACGTCCAGACTGCTCCCCGGACAGCGCCACCTGCTCTAGGGGTCCGCTGGGCTTCCAACACCGGACTTTGGTGAAGAGCGGAGGTCTGGTGTCGCTCTGCCGCCTGCGGACCGGTGCCATGAACACACACAGGTCCAGTGCAGAATCGGTCGGTCGTCATGACAACACGGCATCTCACCTGCTCCCGTGGCTCAGCTCTAATTCAGCTTTCACCTTCATGCTTCCTGCGGCACCAAGAGAACAGCAAAAGAGAAGCAGCGGAACAACACGTGACATGGGAGCCATCAACGACTAGCGCCAGCGAACAGCATTCAGCGGAGTCGACGCCAACTGTGACGTCACTCCCGTCTTCCCCGTGATGAATGGCTCTTCGGCGCTTCTTCTTCCAATCACGACGAGTCGGAGATGAGGACGAAGGTCCGAGACCGTTTGCGTGGTCAAACGAACGCTGCGTTTGAGCGCGCGAGCTAACGATGACTGTGCAGTTTGACAGGCAGGTGGCCGCTACTAAAACACCTGAGAGTAACGCTGACGTTACCACAGAAAGTTCCGCAGGTTCGGGGCTCTGAATGCGCAAGTCTTACTGAACCAACAGCCGAGACGTGGACTCGGGTCTGACTGGGCTCACCTGCAGTGGCGCTAGGTAGCGTGGACCCTGAGCTCACAGCTGGGTCCGGACACCGGACGAGAGTTGGCCGTTGGCAGCGACGACACCTGGGTGACTGGACATCACCTCAGCTCTGGGATAATGCGCCTCCGCTATTGGTTAAACCACCACGGCGCACGGGCCTCGGCTCCGATTCATTGGCTCTGCGCCCAGTAAGGCACCGCCCACCACATATGTATGTAGACTGTACACCCCCCCCCCCCTGTCTCCCGCTGCTCCGCCCCCATCGGAACTGAGGGAGACGGGCCTGCTGGGCCGCGCACATGGTCGTAGAACTGTGGTGACGTGTGGTACGTCATCAGATCTAACGGTGAAGGTCCCCTCCCTTCGTGGCCCGGAAGGAAGGGCCCATACCTCCGCGGGGGGGTCGACTCCACCGGCGCAGCCTCCAAACCGTCGAGACCAAGCTCGGTTTCATAAAACTGCACGTCACCCTCCTCAGTCGCAACCAAAGCAGACGCAGGAGGACGGGACCCGGATCTGGCAGTGCTAAACGTGCGGGTCACGTCAATGTCCAAGGCACGCGACGCAGGCGACGTCTGGTCTGCAGCATGGAACAGAACCTCGCAGGAAGGCCAGGCCACGGCGACAGCAGGTCACAGGCCGAGTGGCCCAGGAGGCAGAGCAGCGCCGCGTGTGCGCGCGAGACCCGACAAACGGAGCGCCTCTCACACACGTCATTATGTGTGGTTCACTCGCAAATCCATCATAAACTACAGCACAAAGTCGAAACCACCATCACCTGGCACCTCACGCCGTCAACGCACATGATGTGAAGGAACTAATAATGAGAGTGTCAGACACGGTCACTCACCTGAAGGCGTCCAAGAGTGGAACGGTCTCTTTCAAGCCCTGAAACTTGAACAACAAAACAACTTCCACTGTCCCTCGTTTCAGCCAGGCATTGACATGACTGACGCACAAACTTAAAAACGCACTCAGGTCTCTGAATCCATCAGACTCGCGGCAAAACGTCCACCTCAGCCTGTTGCTGCCGTCACCAACAGACACGGGAAACCTTCCATGAATGAGGAACGCCCTGTTCTATCTGCGGGTCCACCGGTGTCCACCGTCACTGCTGCATCTCCAGGAACAGCTTCTTCCCCTCGGCCATCACACTGTTGAACTCGTGATCAGCCTTGGGTGTTTGTGGGTTATTTTATTTTATTGACCAGGGCGAAAAATTGGATCCCGATTCCACCAGCACACAGCAGCTCCCTGCTCTGCCAAGCTCCAAAAGGCCTCACGAAAGCTCACTCGGGTTCCAATCACCAACTTTTTATTTCCGTCATCGTGTCATTCACTCCACTGTCTCCCGCTGCTTTGGAAGCCAAGCGGACACGTGTTCAGTCCCAGATCCAGAGAGTCACACCTGGACCAAGTCACCTGTCTTGTTTTTCTTGCGCTCCTCCTCGTGCCCATGGCTCAGTTTCCTCTTGGTACTCTCCCTCCTGCCCCCCTCCTCCACCCGCTCCATGCTGTCCCACACCTCGTCCCCCTCCTCCTTGACCTCAGCCTCGGCCTCTGGCTCGGCGCCCTCCACACCGTCGGGGTGCTGAGTGGCCAGCAGGACACAGTTCAGTCTTGACTTCAGGTAGACCTTGTGCTGGACTTTACGCTCCTCCAAGTCGTGAATCCGAAGGAAGCGGTCCAGTCCGCAAGAGGCCACCAGGGGCCGGTGGGGGTGGCACTGTAGGCCACGCACGCCGCCAGACAGCCCCTTCAGAACCCCACGGACCAGGCCCTTCCTCAGGTCCAGCACAGCCATCTGACCATGCGTGTTTCCCACCACGACGGCGTTCCCCGCGGCGGCCAGAGAGAGTGCGGTCAGAGGAAACTCGCCGAACTCTGCCTCGAGGACTGGGCGCCTCTGTGGCGTCGACGGATCGAAGACATGGACCTGGAGAGCAAGAACATGATCAGACCAGGTCAGCAGCTTCAAAACTGCCCGCGTGTCGAGACAACAAACGTGTGGAGCAAATGGCTGCTCTCAGTGGACTGACATCAATGTCCCGCAGGACCCGGATCGTCCGCTCCACATTAGAAGGAGCCTGTTGTAATGCAGGACCCAGCTCTTGGCCTGGGTTCTGACTTGCACACGGTCTACTCGGAAAAGGGCCTTTATGACGCACATTGTTGTTGTCATCACTCCTCTCCCCCAAATCCCTCGCGGTCCTGATCACCTGCTTCTGAGCTGAGCCGCTGGGCAACGCCTCTCGTCACCACCTGGCTCTTCAGCAATGACGGCAGCTTTCACGAGCGCTCAGACGAGAGTTGAAGCAGACGGCGTGTTCGCCCTGTTCACACCAACGTCCAGCAGTTGGCCATGGCACGTGCAGTCTTCTGTGTCAAACACACTCAGTGAGGACCGACCACTTGACGTCCCGCAGCTGTGTGGTAGAGAAGCGCTGGTGCAGGGAGCACTTCCAAAGACCCGTCCCGGATCTGAACTTGGCTGTCACATCAATGAACTCTGAATGAAACAAGAACCTTTTGGTGTCCGCAGGATAAGCTGCACTCATGAACACGTGGTCAGCCATTGACTCTCGCACTGTTCTGCAACATGTCAGCTCAGAACCATCTGGAATGGTTGCAGCGATTGGCTAAAGTGGTCGGTTTGTTTAATCAATCAATCAAAATCTCCCTGTGATGAGCGATGCTGTGAACGTGACGCGGGGGAAACGACAGCTATAAAATCCCCTTCATTTCGAGTTGCTATGAGAGATGCTCCGCTCATGATCGGCCGATATATCGGCGCGGTGGGTGACGCCGAGTCAGGTGCAGCGTTCGTCAGCCACCTGAGTCTGAAAGGTTTGAACACGCGCGGAGTGGAGACTTGCATAAATGCATGCTCCCTGTCACAAGCAGTCAGTGAGTAAACATATCAGGACACGGCACAGTCTCAAGTGATTCACCAAACGTCTCACGTCGAACTGGATGTTTTTCTGCCTCCTTGGCGATGTGTCTGAATGAAACGGTTCCTTTTTCCACATCATTTGGATAACAAATTCCTAGTCAAGGGATGGTGGGAGCAGTGACCAGCAGCAGCGATCCCCTCGTTGCTACGTGCTCCACAACAGACAAAAACCGAGACCCAGCGATCACACGGATATGGGCCGATGATGACACCATACGTTCTCTCGCGGAGACGCTCTCTTCCTCATTTCAGTTGCTCGTCGTCAGACACCATTCAACCGTCAATCGCTGACCGGTTCGTAAGGTGACAAGTCATAACATCTTTCTTTCCGCCACAATTCGCGGTACGAGGTGAAGCATCACGACGCGAAATGTCACGTGTTCCGAACAACACGCAGCACGTGATCCAGCGCGGTGGGGCTCCAAACACCGGCGGAACTGACCTGATGGTGACCGGTGCAGGTCACCAGCTTGTCCGAGTTCGGTATGAAGGCCAGGTCCCGGACCCAGTGTGGGCGCCGAAGATCCAGCCAGTCGTCCCGCAGGTTTTTGGCAGCGAAGACGGGTTTCTCGGGTCTCTCCAGGTCCCAGATCTTCAGTCCGTTCTCCTTTCCACCGGTGGCGATTCTGTTCGGGCGATCCTGGTCCAAGCGCATCCTGCACACGCCGTTTCCAGCGTCCAGCTGAGCAGCAGGTCGGTCCCCTTCCTTCCAGACCCGCACAGACCCAGCTTCGTTGCAGGTGACCAGAGCGGACCCGACGGAGGCCAAACCCACAAGGTGTCCCTCCGCCGGGTCCCCGCAGTTCCTCGCCTCAGTGAACACGCCCTTCTCTGTGCTGAACGTCTTCACGGTCCCGTCAACGGCTCCGACGAGCAACTCGCTCTCAGCCGAGTCGCCCCACGCCAAGACCCGAACCTCCTGGTCCCGGCTTAATTGAGATGTGTTGCAGAAGTTAAAGGCTCGTTTCCTCGTCAAACTGACTCCCTTCACGATACCGGTCTCGGAACCGAGCCACACGGAGCAAAGCCTACTGCTGTCCCCCATCGGACCGGTCTCAAGTCCACAACCGATCACGTCCGAACGACACGAGGCTCGTCTTCTTCTCCTTCTTTGAGGCAACATGCACTTAACAGCGCCCCCTACAGAGGCTTTCTATCACAAAGCCAGAGCAGAATACAAAGGTCAAAGTCACAAAACGTCATTCACTCGCAACACACGGGGACGAGTGTTCAAGTGCATGTGTAAGTAGACGCCACCACAGCGAGGAAGAGGAAGCACTTTAGAACAGTCAAGTGATTTGGACGCGGCAACTACTTCTCTAGGTCAGCAGAGGGCAGCAGGGGCCTCTGTCTACAGACAAGGGAAGAAGAAGAAGAAGAAGAAGACGGAGCGAGCAGGAAACGCGATGTGACGCGTGCGCACTTGATGCGGCATCACCATCTTGTGGGATAAGGTTGCGTGCTGTCTTCCAACTCTCTGCTGTCCGTTTAGAACTCAGGTTGGGTCTGCAGATCCGTCGGGTGGACGCATAAGCCCGTTGCCTTGCTGCGAACCACCCATTAGCTGGATTATGAGCGGAGAAGAGGACGACGTCATGTCCGGGAGCCACTCTGGTAAACAACAAGCTAACGCGATGCTAATAATAGCCTCGAGAAACGAGACTTATTCACCGGCTGAAGGTGGTTCAAGTCACGACTGCACCCGTTAATCCTTGACTTGTTTCCCCGTGTGAAAGAAGGAGGCGATCTAATGAAGAGCAACTAAGCATGTGTTCAACTCCACTGTGTTGAGGTCTACCACCTGACCTCACATAGGGTTCTCACAATATGCCACTCATGAATTCACAGTTAAGCGAAGGACAGCTTCTTCTTCGCAATTGCGAAACGAACAAAATCCAGTCCAATTAGTATTCGAATAAGTCAATAATTAATCAAATGAGTGTACAAAGTATTCGATACAGTGATCCTAACCGTGCCTGAGCTCACTGCCTTAAAGACGTTATTTTCCTATGTACATTTGCTCGGAATATTGAAGAGTCTCGTTCCGCCGCCGGTTGTCATCGTTCCGTCCCGACTGTTATTTGCCTCCCACCATGACGGTTTTCCGGTGTGAAGTAAGCGTGGCTTAAGTCCTCTTCGGTGTGGTGTGTTCACTAGTGCTGTGTTAAAAAAAATCGATTTTCCGATTCTGAATCGATTCGTACATCAATTCCATAAAATCGATTCGTAGATCCAAAGATCGGATTAATTAATTTACGTTTTAACACATATTCTCCGGGTCAAGTGCGCATGCGCGCACCTGGGACGCCAAAGTCAAAACAACATGCCTCCTCACAGTGGCAACACTAGCAACGTTCAGACGCGACCAAACCAAAAATGCGCTCGACAAAAGCATAGCAATTAGCATGTTATGCCTAATGGAGCTATTGGAAGTGTTGTAGTGCAGCGGAAATACGACCCACCTCACGAGTCACGTGACGCGACATCACCCAGCGCTCCTGTCCAAGCCATCCACCGGGCCACAACAAATGAAACTCGAGCGAACTTTACCACTAGCGGGTAATTCTGCACGCTCTGTCAAAATAACTGAAGCGATTGCGGGCTTCATTTGCAAAGATATGCGCCCGTCTTCCGTCGTTGAGAACGAGTAACAGAACAGAAAGTAACAGAGCCTCACTACGTTACGGTTTCTCGCAAACGTCTGTTATCCCAAACATGCACCAGTCAGTAAAAGAAAAGGTGAAGAGTAAGCTTCAGTCAGCAGTCAGGGTGGGCATTACAAGTGATACGTGGACATCTTCGCAATCTTACGCGAGTCTGACAACTCACTATATTGATGAAGAGTGGGACCTCTTCTCGTACGTACTACAGACCACAGAGAACTGTTCACATACTGCGCAATGACCGTCAGGTTGCTGTGAAGTCAATCACCAGCACTCTGTTGACATTTTCAGTGGCTGAGAATATCTTTTTTTCATTTTGATAATAACATAAAAATGCATTAGTATTAAACAGCATCATCTTTTGGGTGAATTTTTGATGTCATACTTCTAATAATGCACCAGTCCCATGAGCAGTCACATCTGGCGTTCTGTGTCTGGATCTTTATTATCATTTACTATCAATCCTTCATTAATTTCCTGTTGAATGTCAATATGATACTAGTATTAATACGTTGCGTAACTTGTCATGTGATTAAGGCAACAGCTCAGAAAATGGTTTAAATACTAACCTGAATCGAGATCGGATCGGATCGGATCGAATCAAATCGAATTGAATCGTGATAATCGATTCTAAGTCATGAGAATCGGAATCGAATCGATTCTTGAAATTAGAATCGATACCCAGCCCTAGTGTTCACTCTTTTGTGCTTTACCAACCCAGATGTGGGCACGCTGAACGAATCTTTCTCTCCAGATGAGGATGATGACGCTGTTGGGGGTAGAACTCCGGTGCTGGATGAGCACGAGTCAGATGGGGAGAACGTGACAAGCGGCATGGCTCAGTCTGAGGTGAGTTGGTAGCCATCCCTTCTGCTGAAGCCCTCCTGCCGGAGTCCTGCCACACATCACAACTACCCATTGGGGCTTAGGGTTAGGTCCTGAGGTAGGTGACATCAGTTCCACAAAAAGATTGTGGCAGCCACAATAGTGAACTTGATTAAAATGAGATTCAATCTCCACACCAGATGCTTCAGGTGCTTGTGAGTGTTCTGTGTTGTCATGGGCGAGTCTGCTAACAGGTGGCTGTCCAGTGCAGCGTTTTTCACCCGGGGTGCTGTGTGAGCATTAGTGAGCCGAGTGTCAGGTGTGGCGCGGGAAAATGATCCAGTTTCATCTCATGTGTCCGGAGATAGAGGCGGGCGATATGATGCCATGAAATCATGACAATGAGAAGGTGTTGAGGAGCAACCGAGGTGAGGAGATGATCCCATGGATTGGCTGCCATTCTTTCTCTCCACTCTACTGTAGAGCTCCAGTGTGGTGATGCGCTGATCCCTCCCTCAGTCAAAGCAGCGCTGCTGTGGTGCGCGGCGCTCCTCTGCCCACACACTCACAGCCAAGAAGCCGCTCACATGCTTCAACAACTTCCAGCTGTTTCTAAAGCTGATGCGCCTCTAACTGGACCACATTGTTTTTATGAAGCAGGTTCAGGCAAAGAAGCTGAGAATTTGTCTGGAAACTACAATCAAATCATGCAAAAGAGAAGTGATCCCATCCAAACAGTGATTTAAAGTCAGTCAACACAGCAATAAACCATGATATAGTTTGCCATATTGCTGCCTCTTTCTGGACACAAGGGAAACAAAGACATTTTCTGCCATGTGTTTCTGCAAACAGCCTGGCAACAGAACAAGCCAGTGTCCGCAGCTGCAGTGTTTCACCAGTGAACAGGGATTTTCTACAGGACTTTCAGCACGAGTGAGCTTTGGCCCGGGTTCCTGTGGTGGTGTGAACCAAGGCTGCCGTGGCCAGAGAGAGGTTGGAAGACACTGGTGTTGTGTGATGTGTGACCCTGACATCCCTTACAGGGTGACTGTAGCAACGACGAAGACTCCTCCCACCACATGGAAACTAAAGGAGCGGATAGTGAGTCGGAAGCAGAGCGTCGCCGAGTCCATGGCTGTGACTCTGATGCAGATGAGGGTTTACCACTTGCTCAGAGCGATGATGAGGCTTCCAGCCAGCACAAGAGCTACGAGGGCTCGTCCCAAGAGAAGGGCTCTCCAGTCAGTCGTGGCTCGGACACTGAGGATGGCGGCTCCAAAGTGGCTGCACACAGTGACTCGGACAACACCGAGTACAAACCAGAAGCATCCTCTAATAATGACTCTGATGCGGAGGGACGAGGCGACAAAGGAGCTCAGCCATTGCACTCCGAGGAGGAGGAGGAGGAGGAGGAGGAGCCAGGAAGGAAGCGAGGTGGGAGATGGAAGGCAGTGGTGCAGTCAGACAGCGAAGATGATGATGAGGAGGGTGAATTCAAGAGGTCTGCTGAGAGTGATAAAGATGAAAAACACAGCAGCGGCGAGGACAAACCTGGTATGAATGACCCCCCCAAGATTCCCAGACCGGCCTCTGGATTGCACTCAACCATATGTTGTGCACCCCACCACACCAGTTTAATAGCCAATCGCTGTCGTTTCTTTGCTTCTGCAGTGAAAAGGAAAGCAGCCATCTTGTCTGACAGTGAGGATGAAGACGACAAACCTGGTGAGAAGACCCTTCCCCCTGTTGTCGATGCATTTCACCCCTCTGTCTTTCTGCATCACTCTGCAGCAGGAAAGAGGAAGCGTTCCGGGTCTCAAGGGGAGAGCTCCGACAGTGACCGAGGATCTGAGGGCCCAGATGAGAGTCTGGCCGCCAAACTCCGAGAACTGGGGTCTGACAGCAGCGATGAGGAGCAGACCTCCCGGCCCGAGCCTGAAAAGAAGAAAGAGGAGTTGTTTGGGAGCGACAGTGAGTCTGGAGGAGACGACGACGACGAGGAGGAGTGAGTGATTGTTGTGCTGCCTCTGTGGTCTGCTGGTGGCACTCATGGAGATGGTGAACTGGAACCTTCTGCCTCCTTAGGAAGATGATTGCTGACATTTTTGGAGAGTCTGGAGATGAGGAGGAGTTCACGGTGAGAGCGGGAGTTTGTGTCGGTGCTTGATCTTGGAACTCCTTAACTTGTGCGTGCATGTGGACAGGGCTTTAACCAGGAAGACCTGGAAGGAGACAAGAAGGAGGCGGAACCTGAGCAGCAGATGGAGGACTCCGATTCTGATGAAGGTGTTGACCGCAGCGGCCACGAGTGAGCGTGACACACACACACACACACACACACACACACACAGTGTCCACGTCACCAAACCAATGATTTTGTGCAGCACCAGCTTTATGTCGGACTTTGACATCATGCTGGCGCGTAAAAAAGCCATGAGCGGCAAGAAGCGGCGTCACCGCGATGGGGGGACGTTTATCAGCGACGCTGACGATGTGGTCAGTGCCATGATCACCAAGATGAACGAGGCTGCAGAGGAGGACCGAGCTCTGAACGGACAGAAGAAACCGGCCTTAAAGAAGCTCACTCTGCTGCCTCAGGTGGTGATGCACCTGAAGAAGTAAGCTCCACCCCTCACCTTTTACAAGTGCGTGCGCTGGGGGGGGCATGTTTCGCCAGACTTGTGAGGACCAGGTCTTGATGAGCCTCCTCCTTGTGAGTGTGTTTGGGCCTGTCCTCACAAGTTTAGAGGGTAGTAGTTTATTGTAATTTTGGATTTCGCTGATTTGGTTCATAGTCTTGGTTAGGGTGAGCCATGTGGTGCAAGGCTGGGGAAAGGGTATTACGAGCTTACTGGTTCAATCGTGCAAAAATAGTTTGAACAGCATCAACTCTGGAGCTGTAAGAAGCTCAAGAATCATTGTGTGACCTGGTCTTGATATTTGAAGTTGTCTATATCTGTGTCTGATACATCGATACTTGGGACGTGTTTAACACCGTTTTCCTTTTGCACACTGTCATGTCATGTACATGATATTGTACTGCATTCTGATAGCCCCCCTTAAAACGATGGTGCGTATCCCACTATATTGCTGAACTGACAGAATCCCCTCTCCTGTATGGGGATGCCTATGTTTCTTTGGATACGGAGTACCCCAAACAGATGAATGGATTTCAGTCAAATATTTCTGCTCATGCATTGGCTGATGTAATGCTGGGGCTGTTCTGTATATTGGTTAGGATTCATGAGCACTCGACAGATTTCTCCATGTATTCCTTTGCCTTGCAGTGCACTGCCAGTCTGGTGGTTGTCATGTTTAGGCTGGGCAGTGGCTGCATGTGCTGGTATCAGATATAGATCCTGGTGCTGCCTCTGGGTTTCCCAGGTTTATCAGTTGATGGTTCTGTTCCGGACCATGACCAAGAGCACAACCAGAGTCTCTGTAACCACTAATATGGTATAAAACTGCAGCCATGAAAGTCCCCGGAGGAGCCAGCGAGTCTGGGCACCTGTGGAGTCCATCATAGCAGCAGTGCAGTGCAAACTCTGGTGTCTTGTGTCAAAAGTACCGTGAAAACTGCCAGCGGTGTCAGAGGTCCGCCTCCGTGCCGGGCATCAGGGAGTGTTTGCATTGCAGCTGGTGTCCAGTGCTGTCAGGAGCGAGGATTGGAGCAGCATGAGTACAGCAAAATAGGCCAGTATCTGTGCGAGTCCCGATACTGCTGTCAGTATTGGGACTGAAAGGAGTGTATCGCCTGTGCATGTGTGCGTGGAGTGAGCCTCAGTTTGAGTCTGTCGATTTTCATGTCGTCAGGGTCTGAGAGAACAGATATTTCATCCATGCTATGTGTCTTGTACTGTAGCATATTTGACAACAAAGCTTACCCACCTACCCACAACTACACAATAGCTGGATTGTTATCATTGGGTTTTAGTTTGGTACAAAGTAAAGCTGACGTTCCGCCATTTGTTTTAGATGGTTAGGTTCAGGGGGAGAGGCTGGGGAAAGGGTGGTGTCAATGACAATCCTCACTGAGTTAGGAAGTTAAGTGTGTGTGTGTGTGTGTGTGTGTGTGTGTGTGTGTGTGTGTGTGTGTGTGTGTGTGTGTGTGTGTGTGTGTGTGTGTGTGTGTGTGTGTGTGTGTGTGTGTGTGTGTGTGTGTGTGTGTGTGTGTGTGTGTGTGTGTGTGTGTGTGTGTGTGTGTGTGTGTGTGTGTGTGTGTGTGTGTGTGTTAGACAGGACTTGAAGGAAACCTTCATCGACAGTGGAGTCATGTCCGCCATCAAAGAATGGATCAGTCCTCTGCCTGACAAGTCTCTTCCTGCTCTGAGGATCCGGGAGGAGCTGCTGCGTATCCTGCAGGAGGTCCGTGGTCCTGGCTCGGTCTGTGTGTGGTGACCTCAGCGTGGCTCTGCTTCCTCCGCAGCTCCCCAGTGTGAGTCAGGAGACGCTGAAGCACAGCGGGATTGGCCGCGCCGTCATGTTTCTCTACAAGCATCCCAAAGAGTCTCGGCCCAACAAAGACCTGGCCCTCAAACTCATCAGTGAGTTCCCTCTGCCGCTGGCCGGCTCCTTGTGTCGCCTGTGTCACGCGTGTGTCATCCCTTCAGACGAGTGGTCGCGGCCCATCTTTGGCCTCACCTCCAACTACAAAGGCATGACCAGAGAGGAGCGGCAGCAGCGGGACCTGGACCAACAGATGCCACAGAGGCGTCGCCTGAGGTACGACTGGTGACCTCCTCGCTGCTCCTCAACTTCTCCCTCTGTCAGTGGTGGAGCGGTGGCTGCAGCAGGCTCTGCCACCTTCATCTTTCCTGCTTGAACTTTATGACCTCTCTCTCTTCCCCTGTCCTCCTCATCCCTCCATCCAATCCACCTCCCCTCCTGCCGCCTAGTCATCCTCAGAAGGTGGAGAAGGCGCAAGAACCTGATGTTTTCTCCCCACCACTCAGGTTCAGTGTTTCTTGCATGTGGTCATGTGGCTTGAGGTTGGAGCTCCCTCCAAACCCATTTGCGATTGCATCACTAACAATGGGGGCTGGCTCAGAAGCTGTGGTTCCCCTGGTGGCGCTGTGCTGACTGGACTCTCAAGTCTGATTTTGTGTGTCCAGTTCAGGAGGCCAAACCCCTCGCAGAGACCTGGAGAAACAGCTGACTGGAGAGGAGAAGTAAGTCTGGATCACCCGGTGCTTGGCAGACTGTGACCCCATCCATGACCCCATGATGCCTGCAGAGCCCTGCGCCCCGGTGACCCCGGCTTCTGTGCTCGAGCTCGCGTGCCCATGCCGTCCAACAAGGACTACGTGGTCCGGCCCAAGTGGAACGTGGAGATGGAGTCCAACCGGGTGAGTGTGTGCGTGTGCTGGAGGAAGAAGGGGGCGGAACCGATCCTGACTCCAGCGTGACAGTCCATGTCAAAGTGGATGACGGATGACGTGTAGAAATGTACGGCCAACCTTTGAAACCATGCGGTCAGACGCCACCCGCTGGCTGCGTCTTCACTCACAGGTGGCCGCCCCATGTAACCTGAGCCCGAAATCCAATTCCAAAATCAATTTGATTCGCATTTCATGTACAAACCGACTGGATTTGCATCAGAAATGCTACTTTCCTTGGTGAGTTTTACGCTGCAAGCCACTACTTTCCTTTTCCCACAATGCTCGTGGCTTCACCTTCAGCCAAACACAGCAGTGAGACCTTGGCAACCAACAGATCAAATGATAGTCAAGTGCGCTAAACTGAAATATAAGGGCATGCGTGTAAAGTAAAGTAGCGTGAAACAGAAAACAGAATGACCCATATGTAAACTGCACAAACAAACAGAAACAGCAACATACAGCAGCTGGGGAGCTTATTGCTCAGTCGGAGGTAGTTTAGCAGTGTGAGGGCCAGCAGGACACAGCGGTTCCTGAATCTGGTGGATCCTGCTGAACCTTCTGCCAGAAGATGTGCCTTGTTGTCACGTGTCCCGTTCACTGGTGACGCGGCCGCAGTAGTGACAGGATAGAAACTGAAGGAATATGGAGGACGGGCCGGGAACTAGCCACAAGAAAAACAAACCTCCTGTGAAAAAAAGGCTCGCATTCCCTTGTGTGGCTGTATTTTGGATTCAAACCAGACGACGAGCGTCAGTCTCAGGCGGTTAGCAAGATGTGTTTTTCACTCGTCGCAGCACAGCAAGGTAACACCATAAATGAGGGATGCTCCGATCGATCGGCCACAGATCATGATCGGCCGACATCATCGTGACCGGTGAATGCTGACTGCCGCTCACTGGGCAGCAGCACGTCTGCTGTGGAGCT